>NC_142808.1:2150187-2215279 GCF_049724085.1 Artemia sp. Qi Xiang Cuo | reverse complement strand
TTACTTAAGTAACAAGTACCAAGTACTATCAATTTTTTTACTTAAGTATCAAGTATCAAGTAATCCACCAAAATTGTACTTAAGTAGTTCAAGTAATAAGTAGTCTGAAATAGTACTTAAGTATTACTTCAAGTACTACTTCAAGTAATCAAATTATATGATGTTAAAATTACTATTGATCTAAAAAAAAAAAAGGGAATTCTTCCAGGGGAGGTTCTTTCCAGCACAACAATCACACACTTACGCCACTGACACTCAGGTTAACTTAATGTTTTCATTTATTATATTAAATAACGATTAAAAAAAAATAATAAAATTTAAAAGGTTTGTTTTTTCCAACTATAATTTTCCATCATTATAAACATCATTAAGTTAAAAAAAAAAAAAGCTGGAAAGAAACGGAAATAAATATCCCGTTCTAAACGGATCTTCCAGCGATTCACTCAGTCAGAAAATCGTCTTACCACATACGGTATATATAGTCAGTCGCTCAGTGCCATTCTTCAAAGACAGTTTCGCAAAAGGAGCTGATTCTGACATCTGCTTTTCAAAAGGTGACATTAAAATAGGTTGAAAAGGAAACCATCAAAACAGTAAAACGAACTCTCAAACTACGTCCATATTTTGCTGAAAAACCTTGAATTTCTCATTGGCTTTCAACAAAACGAGGCTCTCAAACCTTCCGTCCGCCAAGGAATTACGCCTTGGACTCATTATAATGCCACCTTTCGAAAAGAGACGCTCAACTGGGGCCGATGTAGGAAGCATACAATTATACTTCCGAAACACTGAATTCACTGCCGGGTACTCTTGTAAGATCGAGAGAGTCTTTCGGGACTCACTGAGATATCTCAGAATCTCGATCTTGACCGTATTTGCCACAGTTGGTTGCTGAGTGCTTGTTCCTGATTCGTCGTCCGAAAAGTCAAAAAAAGCCTCAGGAGATCTCTCAAGAACTATGCCACTGCTTTTTTCACTAGTGGCACCCATTTTCTGCTTCATTGTTATGGCCTCCTCTGTCATCAAACCCAGCACCAGTTCCTTGTGTTCTTCTTTCCCAAACTTGTCCTTGAAAAACGGCAATGACCACGTAGCAAGATGGTAGTCCGAATGAACCTTTGGAGATCCACTGAGAAACGGACATCTTTTTCCAAGTCCTTCGAGCAGCGTCTGGGTTAAGACCCTTGTGAGTTTGACACTTTGGTGCAACTTCACCAACTTCCTTTCCAAGCACTTGATAGTTGGGAGAACAGTCCCGAAATAGGCTTTCTCCTCACCCTGAAGCATATCTAGGGCGATTGCTATGGGCTCAAGGACTGAGACGTACTCAGCAAGAAATTCAAGCTCACTTGTTTTGAATCTTGGTTTTTTCAAGACATCACACACTGCTGAGAGCTTTCCAGCCATGTGACACTCAAGAATTCTTTTCAGTGCATCGTATTCAGAATTCCATCTTGTTGCGTTGGGTCTTATCAGCTTTTTTTCGAAGACCTCTTTCAATAGGTCATTGTTTTTTGAGCTGTGGCTTAGGGAATTCCATAAGCCCTGACACTTGCTCTTGACACTCTGCAGATTTCTTTTGTAACTCACGTCCGTATTTGAAGCATACTTGGCATCTGTGGTGGCCAAAAGGTTCAGGGTATGACTAGAGCAGCGAAAGTGTGGAGGTAAGTACATACCTATATTACCTAATGAGTCCGATCTGCCATCATTCCCTTCGGGCTCAGAAATATCGCTATCGTCATCATTTGTGTTAACAATACGGTCGGGAAGATCAGAATAACTATCAGAGGTCCCTCTAACCCCTGCTTCTAGTTCATCTTGGTCTTGTGCACCACTTCTGGGATTGACACTAGAACCCAATTCTGGTTCCCCGACATCAGTCACATTCACCCTGTAAAAGATCTTACCAACGTCAACAACATCTAATTCTTCGGATTCGGAATCCATGCTTTCTTCATCAGGTGTGTCACTCTCACTGGTTGCAAACTCAGAGCTGGAGTCTTGCTCCTTTGATTTTCCTAACTCCTTAAAAGCTTTGACGAAGTTTGAAGCATTGTCTGTTACAATTGCCCGAATTTTGCTCAGATTCTTGTCAAGACCATATTCACGAAATATTGCAAACAGCAAGTCTGAAATTCTGTCGAAGGTATGCGCTCCAGCAAACCTTCTAACTGCAAGCACCATAGGCACAAATTTGTTTTGACTATCTAACACATGAGCTGTTACTCCAATAAAGCTCTTATTATTAGAAGACCAGATATCACACGTCATAGTGACATAGTCTACTTTTTCAAAGAGCTGAATCATTTCTTTCTTTACAACTAACAGAGACTCATCAATTTTACCGGCCAGAGTTTTCCTTGACATTATTGGTCCGATACTTGGGTTTATCCCCAGAATCATTTGCTTAAATGCATGACTTTCCACTGTAGAGAGTGGGCGCATGTCAGACACTATGTAATTCATAATCAACTCATCAGCCCTTTTTTTCGTACATTTCTTTTTTTCAAAGAAAGAAAAAGGTGTATCCTCTTGCTTAGGCTCGGGGATGCTTTCATCGGTTGCGTCATCAGCAGAATCAATGGTCTGCTCATCTCCATCTCGCCTCCTTTTTTTCCTAGTGTTCACTTTGGAGAATTCAACATAGGTTGAAGGATGAGCCGTCTGAAAGCAGACATAATGTTTAGTTTTGCTATATGAATCAAATCCAAAGGCTCATTGCTTTTCCACAGGATCCACTGAACATTGAAACTGCAGTATAACAAGTATAACAAATATGAATGAACCATCACTTTCTGAAGGTTTGATGGTTTGGTTTTGTCAGTCAGGAACTCAACTACTTTGAGACCATCACCTGATAGAGGGAAGTTCACCTAATGTGAGGATATGTCCCTTGTCACCTGCTTGTCAGTGAATGCCCAAAATGAAATGATTCCCAGGTCCCAGGTACAGCCATATACCTCTCAGGAGGAGATCTTCACATTCTCCTCCTGAGTGGAAGGTTCCTTTACTTGGGAATAATCTCATTTCAGACATTTACTAACTAGAGACATATCCTCTCATTAGGTGAACTTGCTTGTATCCGGCAATAGTCTCAAAATACGAGTTTCTGACTGGGTTTGGTGGATCCTTCACAATAACAACAAACCTTCACATTACTGCAGATTCAACGATTACAATGATCACCATAGAAAACCTTTTTGCAGCTTAAACTTGGACCATCCTCTGCAAAAAAGCAATGAACCCTCATGTTTCTGCAGCATCGTTGAAACATCAACATCAACCGAAAATTTGTCCAGAAATAAACTGAGTTGTTAGCAATATAGAAACATAGTAATATAACAACTAGCCTATCATCAAACTTGTAAATAGCTTATGGACATATCCAGGCATTAGTTGAGCTGCAGTTAAACTGGAAGCAGGTTAACTGAAAATACAATAAGGTATGTAGCCTGGGATATCTGGCCTATGTAACAAATAGCCTAGGTCTAAGGATTTCCCTATTAATACATTAAATTTAATGGGAAAAATTAACATTCCTGCTATACTAGCTTCTCAATCTCAACAAAATGCCTAGAACCCAGAAAATAAAGGTTAGACTATACAACAATATGTAATTGTGATAAAAAAAAAATATAGTTGTTGGTTTAGTATATAAATCACCTAAAAATCACCAGTGGTTTAGTATATAAAATATCATAAAATGAAATTTTTATTAGGGAGATGGAGAATTTAATGGAAAATTTGAATAGTGAACCTAAATATAAAGTGCAAATGGGAGATTTCAATACTGACTTCCTTAAAAGTTCAGATTGTCCAGATTTTCTCAATTTAGTAATTTCTTCTTTTCTATATCCACTGATAACTATCCTTACATGAGTTACTGGGAAATCTGCAACACTAATTGACAATATATTTGTGGATGAAAATCTAATTGAATGTTTGAATGCTGGTGTATTAATTATGGATGGATCAGTAGATCACAAGCAGGCAAGCCTATTAAGCTTAGGCTATACAAGCCCAATGGACATTGTGGCTTGATGCAATGCTTCCAATTACTTGATTTTACTTCAAGTCAGGAAATGGAAAATGGGGCTAGGTCAGGAAAATGAAATTTTTAGTAGACTAAAGATAGGCTTTGTAAGGATAGACTAGTCTAGGCCTAGTAATAGCAAAACATATTTTTAGCTCTAATATTTATTAAAGGGGAGAAATCAGATAAAGAAAAAAAGGAAATATACCATTAGATTTTCTATTTCCTTGTCTATTCCCCCACAAAGCCAGATACACCTTTAGGCTTAACAAAACAGTTTGATTTTTCTTTAAACTAGCTTTATTTGGTAATACACATCAGCTGCTGATGAAGAACTGGGTATATTATCCAAGCACCCCTGGTGTTTGGATAATCACTAACTTTGGACAAGCAACCGAGCATAATTTGATTCAAATAGAGCCTATATTTCCAAGCAAGCTCTTAGTCTTGCATATGTATAGATTTAGATTACCTTGTTGGGATTAGCTCAATTTGATCTCAGAAACTTTTTTATACTGAAAATTAAGCTTAAAGAAAAGTTAGAAAACACTAGTAGCCTATTTTTTCTTTACAGCACATGTCTGGGATTGAATCTATTTATGTTTGAGTGGTTTTGTATCCTACAAGGCCTATAGGATCATGTGTTTAAGATTGGGCAGTATTTTCTAGAATTAGCCTAGGCTATGCTTAAACTAAATTGTGTATTTGTCATTAGACTCTACTATTAACTATCAATGCATTCAAAACATTCAGCAATCCATATGGCTAAAATATTCAGCCTAATCAAATAGCCTAGGCTAGCCTACTTGTTCAAGAAAATTTGATACTTCCTTTGAGTTCTGCAAATTAGCAAGTTCTGCAAGTTCTGCAAGTTCTGCAGTTCTGCAAATGGAAAACACACACAAAAACAAAAATTATATATGCATTCTACATTCTATAACCATTATTCCAATCCCAATCAGCCTCATACACAACAATCTCAATACACAACTTAGCCTCAAGATTAACACAGAGAAGCCAAGGCTCATAGCAATCCATTAGTTTTCGTAAATGTAAAGCTGCTGGTTGCTGGTTCCGAGACCCTTTTGAATGACACCTAGCCTACCACAACTAATTTCGGCCCATTCTGGTTCGTTGAACATTCTTCTCCTGAGGTGAAGTTAATCAAGCTAGGTGTGGGGTAAATTGTGCATTAATTTCATAATGCTGGATTAACAGTAAGCTTAGCCTACAGGAGATCCAGGCTACACAACTCTAGCCTAGGTTTGTTCAATCCAATCTGAACGATATCCGAATAGACCAAAACAACAAACAGATTAAAATTGCGTATGATGTGTAGGTTGTGTTGTAAGGAAACTACTGGGCTATCTGTATGGTGATACCTGTCAAAGTTTAAGAGAGAAAAAAAGTACAAACAGACATAAAAAGGACAAGGAGACTTACACGCAAGTGTTTGTGGAAATTTGAAGGTGCATGCAGGTGTCCTTTGAGAACCCTGTTGGGACAGTTCTTGCACCATGCACTAAGTGCGCCATCTTTTTCGATTTTTCCTTTTACAGCAAAATATTTGCCTTGAAGAATAAACGGTAATTGTTGTTTGCCTGCGTCAGCCATTTTTTTTTGTGACACCTTGTTTCTTCTTATTCTTAAATGCGCTCGACGTAATCGGAAAACCACATAAAGTACGAAACGAAACACACACCCACCAAAACCAGAAAATTAAAAAATTGCAAAAAAAAAAAAAAAAAAAAAAATTGTAAGGTTACGCGTAATTTTTTTGAAAAAGTAATTGAATTTTATTTGCAACTTTAAGTAATAAGTAGCTGCAATTTTTTAATGAAGTACAAGTAATAATTAATCTGTGGAATTTGTACTTAAGTACAAGTACAAGTACTTGAAAATTTTACTTAAGTAGTACTTGAAGTAAAAGTACTTCAAGTAAGTTACAGCACTGCACAGGAGCTATTGGAATATTTTGAATATCTATTGGAGTATGCTAAAATACCTCTGAAAATAGTTTGTTCTGGGTTAAAGGCTGTGCCATTAACCACTCTTCTCCCTCAGCCCTGCAGAAATCCAACTATAATTCCAAAGTTGTAATAACAACTTATTCATCTGGTCTTTGCACTATATGTGGATATGTATGTAGGAGACCTGATGTGAAGTGATTACTTGGGCAATATTAAATTTTGTAGACTTAAGGTGCTTTGGCCTGGTTTTGGGACAATGATTTAAATTTATTAATATTGAATTTGCTATATTTTGGATGTGATTATTTTACCATTGGTTTGGATTTACTGTTTTGTCATAGGTGATTGGATGGATGAGTAAGGTCTAAACCTTGTTCAAGTGCTCATTTTTTCTCAGTTACTAAATTAAGAAGACAGTTTTTTTTTTTTTGACCAAGTAATTACCTTTAACACACTATATCAGACTTTTTATTCAGTCAGAGTATTTTACCAACATTAGGGAGGGGTCAGAAACAAAAGTGCTTCCTAAACTGTTTTTTTAGTTTTTTTAATATATTGCGACATTCATTGGCATAAGAAATGAAAATTTAAAAGAATTCTTCTTTCAAATTTATTCCATAAAATTTTTGCCGTCCCACTCGTCCCTTTTTCTCCAGTTCATCTTAAACTTATGCTTCATATGGGACTTTCTTGTGCCATGTGCCATGCATTCCTGTGTGCACTCTCTGATGACAAGTTCTTTGAAATCATAGCTTTTATTATCACAACTGATTGGAAGAAGGAATAACAGAGAAAACAAAAATTATTATCTGTACGCTAAATTCTATATCTATAAAAACTAAAATTGTTATCTATGATAGAATTGTCATATTTACTGGTAAAAAATAGCATTTTGCCATGTTTGATTGTTTGAATTTTTTTACCAATAACAAGTATTAATTTACCCTAAATAGTTTTCACCGTGACTTAATTGTTGTTGACAAGATTATAAACCTCTTTTATCTCAAATGTAGCAGTATTGGCCATAAATCAACCGAAGAATAGTGACCAAAATGTGATTCCTGTCTAAGCAGTATATTGCAGCTCAAAACACTTTGTTCTTTTTGTTTGAATTTTAGCATAAAACTTATTGCATACTGAATCTAAACAGCATTGCTGCTGCAAAGCCGTTTTTTTGTTAAATCTTCTTGATTTTTTATAAAACGCTATTGTCGTCCGATTTCTTTGGCGGTAATTTGCGTAGATGAGAGAAGGAACGGATAACAAATTTGCATTGATACCGGAGTATCCTTAACTTGCTGGTTAAAGGGGTTCTGATTACCTGCACTTCCCACAAGTGTCGTGCTGTAATCCTTTCGGACTCTTGGACAATGCGGGCCTCTGTTCTGTTTTTTGCCAACCTGTTTGGATGTGGAAATGGCAGATGAACAGCAATGGAGTGGTTTTTACTATTACACTATTCTGGGCTGTATCCAGCACAGCATTGACAGCGGACACGGTAGCAGCACAATTTTTCAACAGACCAAATTTTTCGAATTTGAGCATGTTTATGAAGATAAAAATTGGTTTACAAGAACTTTTTCTTTCAAAGTGATCAGAAATCAATGTTAAGTCAAGATCCGTTTCAGATATTATTGCGAGGCTTACCTGACCTTTTGTTACAAAAATTAGCATACCAACTTTTATGATAAAATTGTATCCTGAAGGTCCCTCCATTCCAGCCTGATTATGTGTGTCTTAACGCTAAAACAAACGAATGTCTTTACCAGTTGTGGCTTGTGAATAGTGTCGCTTGCTCTGATGCGTCGTCTCTGAGACATAATAAACCAAAAATTTATGTCGCTTGTCACGCAATACCATCATTTTCAGTGATTCTAAAGAATCCAATACAAGAACTTAGCGACCCTGTTTTACGCAAGCTCAGTTTGCTGATTTGCTCAGGAACAATTATGGACTTCTTTCCACGAAGACTCTGATCATCTCTCTCCCCTGCTTCTTCCAAGTCCCTGCACCCTCCTCCTCCGTGTTCATTTGACTCCATATACCTCTGTTTCACTTACGTGTCAAATATAGCATCATTGAAAAAGAAGAAAGAAAAGCTCACAATGCTTAGAAATGGCTTTGTTGTTGCAAATGTCAAATAGTAAAAAAGAAAAGAAGTACGAACCAGTTATCTAAATTTATTCGGTGTTAGCCAGATTTGGGATATTTCAAATCCCCCAAAATGTTCAAAAGTTTTCAAAACTCGATAAGAAATCAATAGTTGACACAAAACAAGCTTTGTCTATTTAAAAAGTAAAGACGTGCTGAAGAAAAGAATCAAACAAAAAAAGTAAACAGAAATTTCGTTCGGTATCCTTAAAAACATGACGTATATCTGGCAAAAGATCTTTTTTCACCCCCCTCCTGTACAATTTTACAAATACTTATTTTTAATTATCTACAATTAATTTTAAAGAGTTATAAAAATTTAAAGTTTGTAAAACGTTGAAAAGTTTTCAAAACTCGATAAGAGATCAGTTGTCATAAAACAAATTTGGTATTTTTGAAAAGTGAAAACACTGCTTTTTTAAAAGTCAAAAGAAAAGAATTAAAGAAAAGAAAAGCAAACAGAAATTTTTGTTTCATATTCATAAAAATAAGATGTATATCTGGGAAAAGATCTTTATCCACCCCCCCCCCTGTTCAATTTTACTAAGGCTTGCTATTAATTTACTACTGTTTCTTCTAAAGAGTTTTAATAATTTAAAACCTATATTGACAAACTTTTTTTTCAGAATAAGATTGTACGTCCTCCAGTATCCTTAAAAGGACAAGAAATGGTGTTTCCTGTTGAGTCTCAAAATCAGACTCTTACCCCAGCTACGGTTGTAGACGTTCATATCGAAGGTGAATTATCACGGTCGTTTGGGCTATTTGATGCATCACAACCTTCACAGATAAGCAGTTTCTGCAAGAAATCACAGGAAATATCGTGTAAGAGTTTTACTATAAATATTTTACGCAACTTTCCTTGTTTAATTCACTACGATTAGAGAACAAAAGTGGCACAGAAACCTCCGCCAAGCTTTTAGAACAAAAGTAGGCATGGTGTATCTAGTGCATTGCACCTGCATTGCACCTGGACCCTGGAGACCAAAGGGTCCAAGAACCCTTTAAAACCTCTTGTCTTTTTAGACAATCCTCTTGTCTTTAAAAACCTCTTTAAAACCTCTTGTCTTATAAAATTCATATCCAACTTTTTAGCCATGTTCAGTATTTTATAAGTTGAAAACGTTGTATAGTAAAAAAGTGGACTTGTTGCACCTTGTTTGGATCGGAATCATACGGGAATTGTTGTACAGATGGAAGCAGAAAGCAGTAATGCAGGAAGCAAAAGGTACAAATGAAAACAGCAATGCAGGAAGCAAAAGGTACAAATGGAAGCAGGAAGCACCAATGCAGAAACCAAAAGGTACAAATGGAAGCAGGAAGCAACAGTACAGGAATCAAAAGGCACAAATGGAAGCAGGAAGCAGCGGTGCAGGAATTAAAAGGTACAAATGGAAGCAGGAAGCAGCAATGCAGGAAGCAAAAGGTACAAATGGAAGCAGGAAGCAGCAATGCAGGAAGCACAAGGTACAAATGGAAGCAGGAAGCAGCAATGCAGGAATCAAAAGGAACAAATAGAAGCAGTAGTGAAGGAATCAAAAGGTACAAGTGGAAGCAGGAAGCAGCAATGCAGAAAGCAAAAGGAACAAATGGAAGCAGCAGTGCAGGAATCAAAAGGTACAAATGGAAGCAGGAAGCAGCAATGCAGAAAGCAAAAGGTACAAATGGAAGCAGCAATGCAGGAAGCAAAAGGTACAAATGGAAGCAGGAAGCAGCAATGCAGGAAGCAGCAATGCAGGAAGCAAAAGGCACAAATGGAAGCAGGAAGCAGCAATGCAGGAACCAAAAGGTACAAATAGAAGCAGGGAGCAGCCATGCAGCAACCAAAAGGTACAAATGGAAGCAGGAAACTGCAATGCAGGAATCAAAAGGAACAAATGGAAGCAGGAAGCAGCAGTGCAGGAATCAAAAGGTACAAGTGGAAGCAGGAAGCAGCAATGCAGGAAGAAAAAGGTACAAATGAAAGCAGGAAGCAGCAATGCAGGGAGCAAAAGGTACAAATGCAAGCAGGAAGAAGCAATGCAGGAACCAAAAGGTACAAATGGAAGAAGGAAGCAGCAATGCAGGAATCAAAAGGAACAAATAGAAGCAGGAAGCAGCAATGCAGGAATCAAAAGGTACAAATGGAAGCAGGAAGCAGCAATGCAGGAACCAAAAGGTACAAATGGAAATAGGAAGCAGCAATGCAGGAATCAAAAGTAACAAATGGAAGCAGGAAGCAGCAGTGCAGGAATCAAAAGGTACAAATTGAAGCAGGAAGCAGCAATGCAGGAACCAAAAGGTACAAACAGAAGCAGGAAGCAGCAATGCAGGAATCAAAAGGAACAAATGGAAGCAGGAAGCAGCAATGCAGAAAGCAAAAGCTACGAATGGAAGCAGCAAAGCAGGAAGCAAAAGGTACAAATGGAAGCAGGAAGCAGCAATGCAGGAACCAAAAGGTACAAATGGAAGCAGGAAGCAGCAATGCAGGGATCAAAAGGAGCAAATGGAAGCAGGAAGCAGCAGTGCAGGAATCAAAAGGTACAAATGGAAGCAGCAATGCAGGAAGCAAAAGGTGCAATTGGAAGCAGGAAGAGGGATTGACCCCTCGACATTCCGTATGAAAGCTTCTGGTTTGACTTGAACTTAAGTAGATTCCTAAAACGAAGGAGACCCAAAAAAAATTTTCAGATAGTTTTTTCATTGCTGTATATGTGACAATCATTCATTGATAAAGGACCGATTTGTTCCTATCGTAAATTGCACAGTGTAAAAATAGTATAAACTGTGTAAAAGATTAATATTTATATAGTTTAATATTAATATTTAAAAAAAATATCTTACAATAATATTAAAAATGGGGTTGCCACGTTCTTTTTTATAACACTGACGCCTTTAAAAGCACCTTATAAAATAATTTGTTTTTAATATGTCTATTATGCATTTTTTGTGTGTATCGTTTTATTTACTACCCATCGTGCAACAAATAAAAAGTTCCAATACATTAGAATAAAGAAAAGAATATCCGGACTTAAAAAAACAACGACAGACTGTGAAAATAAAAAAATGACATTTCGCCATTCATTGCCAATTTGCTTGCAGTACATTAATATACAGCATATTACCGAGCTGCTGAGCAGATTTTGCTTAGTAGGATTAAGCTGCTCATGGATCTGATTGATTATGTTTTCTTATAAGGAACGAATTATGGAACGGACTATTGAAAACTATATGCGCTTTGAACAGTGCGGTTTACTTTTTCAGAACATCAATGATTAATAAAACATAAATTACTATAATAATCAAGATGACTAGAAAGAACTAAGGTTAATAAATGGAATATTTAATGTATAATGAAATTTTTTCTTGGAGATCTCAATAGTTCAAGATACAACACTGTATCTTCAAGATACAACACTGTATCTTCAAGATACAACACTGTTCATTTTACACAAGATACAACCCTGTACAAAAATACAACACTGTATTTCTTATATTTTTCAATGTTATAAATATAGTAAAAGTGTTTATGGTGTGTTTTGTTTTTAGTAAAGATAAAATGACGCAATAGGTTTTAGAACTTTTGTGGTTAGGGAATGGGGAAGGGGGGAATAGTCAAACTCCTATTTTTAGTAAATTTTTTCGTTTCAAGATTTACTTTCTATTTAGTTATATTTTTCCTTGTTCTAGGATTTATTTATTCATATGTTTCAGTATGTGTTACCTCTATGTTTGATATGATTATTGGTGGTTATTTCTGTTCATTTTGATTTTCATTTTTCTTTAATTTTCGTTTCTGGTCGTCTTAATTTTGTATTATTGCAAGACTTTTATTTCTGCTTTAACATGGCTCTTTACCTTTCTATGAAAAGCTTATATTTTGGATTTTTTTTCTTTAAATTAATTTCTGTTCATTTTTGATGCCAAAATTGTATTATTGGTCGATACAATGAAGATTTCTCTTGTTTTTCGCTTCTTCTGTTTAAGAAAAAAGAAATCTGATTCTTATGTAATAGTTCTAATTAGCGTCTTTTGATATATTTCAACACCCTCCTCAACGTTCCCTGAAAGTTTCAAAGGAAAACCTTTAGGCATTCTTGAGATATACCAGATATGCCTTTTTGATAAGCGGTATGCACCTATTTGTATTTGATTATGTTTACCATCCACTTCAATATTCTCTGAAAGTTTCAGCTTAATGCCCTTAACTATTCCTTCGATATTGCAGCCATGGTAATTTGACAACCAGAATGCAAATGGTGCCTTTTGACGTAGTTCAATATCACAATCGATATTTCCTGAAAGCTTCAATTAAATAACCATAGCCGTTGCTGAGATTCTGCATCTACGCCCATTAACAACTGGGGTGAACATAGTGTCGTTAAATTCAACATCCACCTCAATATTTGAAATCATCCTTCTGAATGTTTCAACTTCATACGCTTCCCTAACTGTTCTTTAGATATTGAAGATATGCCACTTTGGCAACCTCGATGCGTTTAATGACTTTTGATTTTGTTTAATATCTCCCTTAGCTTTCCATGAAAGTTTCAAATTAATACCCCTAGCCATTCCTGAGATCAATATTGATGTGGCCAGATACGCCTTTTTGACAACTAGGATGCACCTAGTGTCTGTTGATCTAGTGCAACATCTCCCTCAATATTCCCTGAAAATTTTCAGCTTACTAACCTTAATCATATATATATATATATATATATATATATATATATATATATATATATATATATATATATATATATATATATATATATATATATATATATATATATATATATATATATATATATATATATATATATATATATATATATATATATATATATATATATATATATATATATATATATATATATATATAAATATAAATATAAATATATATATAAATATATATATATATATATATATATATATATATATATATATATATATATATATATATAAATAAATATATATATATATATATATATATATATATATATATATATATATATATATATAAATATATATATATATAAATATATATATATATATATATAATATATATAAATATATATAAATATAAATATATATATATATATATATATATATATATATATATATATATATATATATATATATATATATATATATATATATATATATATATATATATATATATATATATATATATATATATATATATATATATATATATATATATATATATATATATATATATATATATATATATATATATAAATCACCGAAAAAACTTTACCTTCACGTCAGACATAAACCGAAGTTCTTTAATTCTTCAGAAATACCGTTTTTATTTTCGACCGTGCTGTTATGGAATTTGTTTAAATAAAATTATCTTCTGTTCTATTTATGTGTGTGAAATTCATACGTGAGAGAAATTGAATTTCCGTGGAAAGCTTTATTTTTAACGTGACAAGGTTCCCGCAGCAGCATAGCTCTATTATGCAGCAGTATAATAGAATAAACGTCTACAAACATAAAGTTTAGTTCTAAATCCTCATAAACATGATGAAATGATCTGTAATCTTAAGGTTATCAGTCTCGAAATGGTGTCAATTTTAAAGTAAGACCAGTCGAGCATTTCAGTAAATTCTCTATGCGTTTACATGTCATTAACTTGCAGTTTGCGCTAAATAACAGAGTTCTCTAAGGTCTATCCTTTTCATTAGCATTTTAATATTTTCGTATAATAGTATAAATAATTATAAGCCTGTTAAAATTTTCAGTCGATCAGAGCGACCTTGATTGTATCGACTTACTTGAACAACTCCAAGAAGAAGCTACAGAAACACATTTAATGCCTCAAGCAAGCCAAAATAATGAAATTGATGATGATAGTATACTGAGATCACAAATTCCTGACTTGAAACCAAGTAAGATTGAGCAAGATTCTTCTGATGATGAGGTCATCGCCATGACCCAAACTTATTGGGCTGATGATAGTTTCATGATTTTTCAATTAGATAATTCTGAAATTACTTCAGGCCAGAGACAGGGTAAAAATGAGTCAGAAAGTGACGATGAAATCTTTGGGCCCTCTGACGACAATGATGAAGATAAGAAAGCTGCTGATGTGCATTTGAACAAGTCTAAAGAGCATCATTCAGCTGAACTAAAAATGAAAGAAATAGAAAACATGAATAAAGAATTGAAAGAAGAAGAAAAATATAAATCGCCTAATTGTTACTTTAACTCTGAAAGGCTTGACAATCAAGGCGGACCGCATTCTGCCCATATCGATCCAGGCCAAAGGCAGAACGAAAATGTGTCCATAAGTGATGATGAAATCGTCAAATGCTCTGACGAAAGTGATGAAAATGAGAAATTGTTTGCTCTTGATGGGCATTGGGACACTTCTGAGGAATCTGATTCAGTGAAACTAAAAACAGAAGAAATTGAAAGAAAGAGTAAGGAATTCAATGGAAAAGAACATTATCTTTCGCAAAAAGCTGACTTGTACCCTGAAAGCCTTGACACTGAATATGATCCCTATCCCGTATACGCTCCAAGAAAATGCAAACACAGTATTTCTTATGATTTTCCAAACGGCAAAGAATTGTCTTGTAGAAGTCAACTGATCAAAAGTGGGAGTCTTGGAAAACTCGAGACTCGATTTGTAAGCTTGCGTTCATTGGATGGTTATTTCGATTAAAGTAGCTCAGATGATGACTATGATTTGGAAAAAGAAACGCCAGTTGTGCCTGGGATTTTGAGTCGATCTAGGCTTTTTGTTAAAAAAGAACCGGAAGACAATGCATTTGAAGAATTACTAGACACAAGTCCTGAAATATCTCCAATGAAAAGGACTTCGTTCAAGCAATCTGCTTTCAAGTCTAGAAAGAATGAAAGTTCGTTTTTTTCTTCTCAGATGTCTGGTCCATCCAATATAAAAGCTGCCGACTTATTGGTTAGTAAAAAGAGCACTGAACGTGATTCATGCTGGGGTGTTAGGATAAGAGAAACGAGGATATCCTACAGACCAATTATCCCAGGAAATCCCACCAATAGGGAAGAAAGTACTAGTCCAGAAATGTCACCTTGCAAACAAAAATTTGCCCAAATTAAAAGAAAAAGAGGTGTTAGTCCAAGAAAAAAGTTTGATAAGATTCCTTTAGTTGATAACAGTTTAAATGATGAAAGTTGTGCTGCCAGTGAGGGTTTGAATTTAAACTGTGATGCAGTGAACGAGATGAAAATCTTACGAAGGTTTTGTAGCTCTAGCCGACGTAGCCAGCTTACCAAAAGTATAGATAATAGAAAATCACTGAAAGGACCTCAAAAACAGTTCATCGCCATGAAGGGAGGCCCACTAATAAAGGGGAAGAAATGCATAAAAAGTCCGGCCGCGAGCCCTGAAGCGTTAGAAATGAGCTTTAGTGGGACACAATTGAAACAAAGCAGGGAAAATGAATTGTTGGACACTTTTCATCTTGACTCTTTTCTTATGGAAACAACACGTGAGAGCTGTGAAGATCGAATAAATTCTATAATAAAGGTGAGGAAAGAAAGAAGTTTTCCTTAGAAATGTCTCCTCATAAAAGTTCTAAAGTTGACTTGCTCACTCGAAGGGTTCTAAGAGAAAGGAAAAAGGTTTCACAGAGTTTTAGCACTACAAAGAAACGTTATGAATTACGTTCAAGGGGGCCATTAGTCTCTAGTGCTGGAAAATCTCAGAATTCCACTGAAACAAAGCAGAAAACTGAAAATGAAAAGCTTCGTCCGTGCTCCGTAATTTTGAGTGACATTAAAAGTGAGCTACAATGTTACAATGCTGATAAAAAAGTTGCAGTTACACTACGGGCTGACTCTGATGATTTCAAAAACTGTGAAGAATCTGTGACAAGATTTATTCAAACTATTCGTGTACCTGATACCAAAGAATCTGACAATAACCCAGATGTTTTGAGAAGTAATATTAATGTTTATAAATTAAATGAATTGGTTTTGAACCAAAGTGTGTCTTCCGCAAGTTCTCAAGTAAATTCCACAAACTCCGTTATTCATCCTTCACCCGGAATTTATGAAAGAATTGGATTGGAATCGGAATTAGAGTCGGGATTTACAAAAGTTAAAAGGCGCACGAAGAGCTTAACCAAAGATATCCAAATAGAAAGTGGCAATGGATCCGAATGTAAAGGGATGGTGCCACCTAGCCCATATAACAATTTGTCATCAATTCCCAATTCTTCCCGGAAAAACCATATAAACGAGGAAAACCCTATGGGTAGCTCAGAAATAACGGGATCGATAGCCCCGAAAATGGCCGGCTACAACATGCGAAATGATATAGTTGAAGATGTTTCTTATGTAGATACAGAATTTTCGGAAAACACTAAATCATTTAAAAAATGCTCCCAACAAAGTGCATCAGAGTCCGCTAGTACAGAATTACCCTGTTCTCAAAAAGCTATGATTGAAGTTGGTACCACTCCTTCCACCCCCTCAGTAGAAGATATGCTTTCTGATGCTTTTATATTTGAGGAAGGGTGTAGTGAAGAACTCGAAGAGGGCATAGAAGATAAAAATAAAGCAGTTTTGTCCCCAGCATCTACTCAGCTAAGTGGTGGTTTTATACGTTATGATCCTTACTCATCACCTCCCCTCCAACCAGAAAGTATCACTTCTTCTTTTAGCTTTGTTTCACAAAATTTATTTGACATTGCTGGAATCTTCGATACGTATCCAAGTGATGATCTACAGTCATTACCCTGTGGACAGCAAATAGTTTCCTTTGATGGGCTAACACAATCTTCTGCTATGTCTTTAAGTGATCCATCTATTCAACGGGAAGAAGAAATTGAGGAAACAAGTAAAGATGTCAGCTCTTCAACCATAATTGGAAATGTTGCTGATGTCAGTGTCCGATTTGACGATGAAGATGATTCTAAATGTACTGGTCTGAGTATTCAAAAGCAAAATCAAGATAGTCGCACTATAAATGATTATGTTAATGAAGAGATACGACAGAAAGTAACCTTGCAGTTCTCAAAGCCACCATGCTATGCTGATGTAGAAGCAACGCTAAAGGATTTTTGTCTAGAAGAAGTAACCTACACTCGGCCGTTTTGGGGTAACCTTGATGATTCTAAAGTTGAACCCACGCGAGAGATTGCAGGAACGCTACTGCATGTTGATTCTAACGCGGTTGATCAGTTGCCCAATTTTTCATCGAAATACAACGCCTTAGATAAATTACGTGAACAGTATTTGCTAAATTTTGATAATGAGAAAGAGAGAGATTTCGTACTAAGATCTTTAACGGAATCTGAAACTGTTTTAATTACACCACTTAATTCACCTCCTTCTTATGAAGAGGTTAACAGTTGGCTTATAAACCTGAAACCAAGTACGAAAAAACGGAATGTTGATACTTTTGGTTATAATGAAAGCAATGACACAAAGGATACCACTGTGTCAATCGAAGACAGCTTAGCAACTATACCGGTGGCAAATACACCAGTAGCACTTGAAAAATCTAACGCAGAATATCCACCAACTTTTTTAGCTTTCTCGCCAAATACTCCACAATGCAGGGCAAGTTCGTTTGGTAAACGTCCAAAGTCTGATAAAAAAATTTCGCAAGAGATTAAGGGTAACATTGCCTTAGGTTTTTCGCGTAGAAGAAGTGACACTCTTGAAGCGTTTGAACTACATGAACCCGGTACTATTCTAGGAGTAAGTTTGAGTGAAACAAAAGAAAGTATTCCGCAGGCAAGTAGAAAAAGACGATTATCTAGAGATTATATGATTGGAAAGAATTCTATTTTCAAGCGGAAACGGTTAACTCTTCAGGGAATAAAAAATTCAACAGACCTGACAATTAGTCCTATTCCTACACCTGCCAGCCCGTTGTCACCTGTTTTGCGACGCATGTTGTATAGACGAACAGCAAATTTTTCTCAATCACAGATACTTGATCCTGCGTTACAGAACTCATTTGGATTCAAAGTTAAGTTTCAGAATCTACAAGATATCAAATCTGGTCGACAGTATTCTCATTTGACAACGATGGCCTTGGAAATATTTGTGGTGACACGTATGGAATTAAAACCCAACCCTGAGGTTGATGAAGTGAGTGGTGTATTCTTTTCGGTGTTGAACGATGTTCCGTTCTCTTTCCAAAGACCTCAACGAGCGTCTGGATGCATACTTGTTTCAGGCTCTGGATCCCTACACCCCTTCGGGATTGGTGATAAGGATTTAGATGCTAGACATGCCAGCAATGAGTTGGAGTTAATGAATATGCTCGTCGAATGTGTCATGGAGTGGAATCCTGATATTGTCATTGGCTATGAGGTAAGATAATCAAATTTTTAATATAAGGTTCATACATAGAGGCAGGGTTGTTTTAGGATATTTTCCCCTACATGGAATATTTATATTTAACACCAACAAGGTGTTTTTTAGGTTTTTTTTCTAGGGTTTTTCTAGTTAAATGTTGTCTCTTTAATATCAGATCCCTGCCCCTCTGTATGGAAATGCATGGGTTTTGGGTTGAAATCAAATTGGTGTTAAATTCATCTTAGCCATTCTTTATGGTTGTTATGAATAAAGGTGACAGGTTTTTTTGTATTCACAACATTTATTCTTTATTCTCAATTATACAATCCAACCTTGTTATTTTAATTTCAATTTTTATTAATTAGTTGTTTGATTTTACTGGGTAAATTGAGAATATTTTGGATTTTTTTCCAAGAGACAAACTTGAGTTTGCTCTTATATCAGTTTGCCAAAATCTTCGCCGTAAGACTATTCAAGGAAATTCTTTTTAAGCCCATATTTGACCTTAAAAGACGTGTTTAAATGCCGATATAGATAGTACATTAAACATCATAACACATAAAAATTTAACGCTTCATACAATTATCATATTATATACAATATTGTACATGCAATATATACTACCATTGCTACTACTAGCAATTCACCATAGCACCAAGCCGCCTGAGGCCAGCACATCTCCGCACGCTCTTCCTCAATCCCAATCTATTCAAAGTCTCCCTTTTTACACCCTCCCAGGAAGTTCCCATTTTCTTTAAATCTCTCTTTATGACGTCCCCCCACCCCAGACGAGGACGACCTGCTTTCCATATAGCCAACGGTTGACCGAAAAGGACAATCTCCGGCAATCTGTTACCCTTCATCCGCACAACGTGCCCTAGCCACCTCAATATTTCTTTCATTATAGCCCTAGAAAGCGGGATTGAACCACACTTTTCGTACAGCCTGCTTTTTGAAATACGGTCAGTCAGCCGGGTACCCAGAGCTATCCGTAGGTAATTTCACTGGAAATCACCTAGTAAATCTTCATCTGCTTTTCGGAGCGCCAATGCTTCAGAACCATATTTGACCACTGTCATCACTGTAGCTTTCAATATTCTAATATTAATTTGCAGACTTATCTTCCTATTCTTTCAAACTTTTTTTAACTGTTAAAAAACACCCTGAGCCTTGGCTATTCTATTTTTAATCTTTACTGCTCCCACCGTCTTTACTAATAATACTACCAAGGTAAGTGAAGCTGTCCACCGGATTAATCATTTCGTTACTCAATGTTACCTTTTCATCTTCACTTATTCCTAGCCTTAATGACTTCCTAGCTTATTCCTAGCATTAATTTTCCAACCTATTCTAGTACCCTGAACTCACAAAATCTCCAAAAGTTCATTCTTTTTGCTCACACTTTCATTTAGGATGCTTAAATCATCAGCATAATCTAAGTCCAGGAGGCTTTTTCCTCCCCATTTGATTCAGTGGTCTCCTATTGGCTCCTATTGCCAATATATATATATATATATATATATATATATATATATATATATATATATATATATATATATATATATATATATATATATATATATATATATATATATATATATATATATATATATATATATATATATATATATATAAATATATATATATAAATATATATATATATATATATATATATATATATATATATATATATATATATATATATATATATATATATATATATATATATATACATATATATATATTTCGGACAGCCTACTGTTTGAAATACGGTCAGTCAGCCGGGTATCCAGAACAATCCGTAGGCAATTTCTCTGGAAAACATCTAGCAAATCTTTATCCGGTTTCCGGAGCGCCCATGCTTCAGAGCCATACTTGTCCACTGTCATGACTGTAGCTTCCAATATCTGGGCTTGCAGACTTATCTTCCTATTCTTCCAAAATTTTTAGTTTGTAAAACCACACCCTGAGCCTTGGCTATTCTACTTTTAACATCTTCAATACTCCCAATGTCTTTACTAATAATACTACCAAGGTAAGTGAAGCTACCCACGTGATTAATCTTTTCGTTACCCAGCGTCACCTTTTCATCTTCACTTATTCCCAGTCTTAGTGACTTAGTCTTCTTAATATTAATTTTCAAATCTATTCTAGCACCCTGAACTCGCAAAACCTCTAAAAAATCATTCATTTTGCTTACACTTTCATCTAGTATGCTTAAATCATCAGCATACTCTAACTCCAGGAGGGTTTTTCTTCACCATTTGATTCCGTGGTCCCCCCTTGCCTTTCCTGTGCTCCTTAAGACAAAGTCCATCAAAATAATCCATATAAAGGGGGATAGAACACAACCCTGCTTAACTCCTGATTTAATACAAAACCAGCTGCTAGCCTCATTTCCTACCTTTACCGCAGCAGTGTTATTCTCGTACATAGCACTAATCACTTTAATGTATTCGTGTGATATACCTTACAAGAAAAAGACCTTTGCTAAAGCTCTTCTATCAACAGAATCAAACGCTTGCTCATAATTTATAAAACTGAGGACCAAAGGTATTTGAGACAACTCAGGCATTTCTCAATTATTAACCTAAGACTGAAAATATGGTCGACACATCCTTTACCGTTTATAAAACCGCACTGTTTTTCTCTTAAAACTTTGTCTACAGCATCTCTGAGTCTAAAAAGTGTCACATTGGTAAGTAATTTGCTACCTACAGAGACCGTCCTAATGCCTCGATAATTACCACACTCACTCTTATCACCTTTCTTATACAGTGGGGCTTTCCTAAAATCGTTAGGTACTTCCCCTTTTTTAAAAAATCATATTCATAATCTTCAGTAACCTATTTCTAACCTCAGAGCCACCATATTTAAGAAACTCATTTATCATACTATGACCACCTGGAGCCTTATTATTTTTTAATCCTTTTAGTACTGTTGCTAATTCATCCTCACAAAACAGATCTTCATTCACATCCAAGGCATCACAAACTTTTTCATTTTCCTCTTGGGGATGAGAATCTTCTGAACGTGGAGGATTTGAGATCCAACTATTTTATGGTACAGGCTTTTATTCCTTGTACCGGTTCTTATATTTATTTTTCATTATTAACAGAATTCTTTTTTGTTAAAATTAGAGCTAAACATAGTGTGACCAGCGCCGATCTTGGTCTGATTGAAGTTTTGTAGATTTTTGAAAAATCAGATCTTAAATATTTTGGTAAAGCTTAGCAATTCAGGAGGGGCGCAAATTATATGGGGCGGGGGGACTCTGCCCCTAGATTTTGAATTTTTCCATTCGTGATAGAATGGAAAAAATGCCCCCCCCCCTTAAATTCTGAAATAGGTAATTTCGCACAACACACTGCCTTTCCATGACGATAAAATAAAAGTTAAAATAGGGATAAGATCCTTTTTAATAGATAATATATAGAAATTCACAAAAAATACCAGATATTTCGGCCGCATATACAGTGACCGTCATCAGTAGTAAAACTAAACTAAAACAATTTAAAACAAAAGTTTATGTACGAAATCAAATAAAACTACATATTGTTTAATTCTCTAATTCTGAAAAATATCTTCTTTTTGTATTTTCGTATAAAAGACCGGAAAAATACATAAATCCCTCCCAAATTGACGTATAATCCTCTCCTATGGTTAGCAATTAATTCTGTGATCCAGTGATTAAATGAAATAACAGTATTTTACTGAAGCTGTTTTCCCGGAGATACTTTATATTTTCGTCTTGCGTATAAGGACTGATTTTTGGATTTTGACCGGGCTCTATCTATGGACTGTTTTTGAACTTCAATTGGCATTGCCGTTATTATTTCTGTGACGTGAGCAAGATGTTAGTGGAATACGCATATTCGCCTGTTCTGAATTTTCTCCAATCAAATTTTCGTGAAGGAATCGTTGCCAAAGTGGAGTTTTTGGAAAGACATGCCTGCCTAGAGTCTCAGGCATGTTGACCAAGACCTTAAATATGACATAGGATTGTTAGATTACCTATAACGAAAGGCAAATAAGGCACGCCCGCTTACGGTCTGAAGAAGGTTAACTAATAATGTAGAATTGGCATAGGACCATTAATTTGCTTGAAATAACAGGCAAACAATCGTTTAAAGCCATCTTTATCTTCCAAGTAGTACCTATTCGTTGCCAAAGCTGAGTTTTGGGGAATAGCAGATCCGAATAAAGCTGTTTTAAAGCGGCAGGGTGACCTAGCTTCGCAGATATATTTGAAAAATATTATGGACTTGCTAGGTCAATGTGATTCTGATAATTCCCTGCTGCCTACTTTTGCCATTGTCTCACCTACTGAAGTGCCGGTTATCCCCACAGTAGCATATTTCAGGTTGGCCAGTAAGATTAGCTCCCTAGACCGAACCCTTCAACAGATAAACGAAAAAGCGACATCTTATGATCTGAATTTTCCCTCCTTGTCCAGTACCTCGTTTAAGCCAAATGTAAACACATCCTCTACTGTAGTGATCTCTCGAACTTCTCTCGAGCTCAACAATCCTGTGAAATGCCGCGATGCCATTGACCAAATCAAGGGACACCAAGCCATTCATTCTATTAATTCGTCGGGCAATAAACTTCTAGTGCTTATTGACCCGCTTGCTGTAAAGGACTTTTGTGATGCGGTACCTAATGTTCTGAAGACGTCAGTTTGTTCATGGGGCGTGTAGGAGTTGTTGACGCTAAGCGCATCGGACAGTCCTTGACTGTTAAGGTATTCTTCTCCGAGGCTGCTGGACTTTCAAATGCACTTCGTCTCGGACTTAAGATATAATATGAAATTTTCCTAGTATTTGAGTGCCTCCGTCCTCCCCGTTATAATTGCCAATCCCCTGATCATGTGAAGACCAATTGCACCAGCCCTCCCTGCTGTTCCCGCTGCAGCGGTATGCATTTATCGACAAAAGACGCACTATGCTTGGCTGAACCAAACCGTGCGCTATGTGGTGAAGGCCATGTTGTATTCAGTCTAAAATGCCGCGTAATCCGCAATGCCATAGCTAAGCGTGCCTCGAAAAAGAAATAACTGGAACAGTAATGTTTTCTGTGTGTTCTTTCAACATAAATGGCACCAAAGACAAAGCTTATTCAATAAATCAGAAAATTGACAATTTTGACATCGTGTTGCTGCAGAAACATCTCTTACCGGCTGTAAGTGTCAGTTCACTAAACAGAAGTAACGAACATGTAGTTTATACAACCAGTGCCAGATGTACGAGGGGCAGACCTTCCAGAGGGCTTGCATGTCTTGTGAGTAATTGACTTGTGTGCTTTCATCCCACTCTTGCGGTAATTTTATTGCCCTTCGATGTCCAGATCTAGTGGTTATCAATACTTACCTACCTCATGATAAAAAAATAGTTTTGTCATTTACTATATTCACAAAAGTTGTGTTATCTCTGAAGAATTTCCTTAGAAATATTAAAAGTCATAGCTATAAGTGGATCATAGTGGGAGACCTGAATTGTAACATAAATAGAGAGTCTACTCGGTCTGACTTGTACTTCAGTATGTGCCAGATTGATATCAGATAGTAGCTAAGAGTGCAGATTTTTCTTATACGAGTGGAATTCTCGTTATTTCTCGTATTCATAATAGTGGAAGTTTGTCAGATATAGACCACTGTGTTTGCTCGGCTGGTGTTTATTCGAGTGTAGAGGCTCATGATGAGGAAAGCGATTTTGATCACCTTCCCCTATCTTTTACCGTCTCTATTTTGCGTTCTTCGGGCCCGAATCAGTGTGAATCTTATGTATGGGGCACAAAATGGTATTATAAGCGTGAATGGAATAAAGCTAACTGGACTTTATATATCTGTGCTTAGGCAACTCTGCTCTCATGTGTGACAATTCCCTACCATTTACTTTGTACCAGTGTCTTCTTGCATATAGCTCGATCACAACTCAATCCTTATTATTCTGAGATTATTGCCTGCCTCAAACAAACCGAGGCCATTGCCGTCCCTGTTTCGCGTATTCGTTCGAAAACTACAAGTTCTTTATGGAAGGTTTTTGACAGATTCTGTCCGTAGAAGATGGCACTACCCTTCCCCTTTATATGCAGGTAGAAGTGTGGAAATAATGTGCTTAAGTATTTCAGCAATGAAAGAAGAGCTGTGACCCCGCAGTACTGACGTTGCAGGATTAGTCCAATTATATTCATCAAAAGGAAGGAGGTTGCGAGTTAAAAATTGTTAAAAATAGGGCAAAAATGTGGCTTCGGATATGGAATGCGTGTGGCCACCCCACTGCAGGTCATGTATTTAATATTAAAAGAACAACTAAGCCTGATTTCAAATCTTACTTGCGAAGTGTCCGGTATATGGGTAAGGAATTTCCAAAAAGTCCTCGGCAATGGAGTGAAGTGGTGAATTCTAGTAAGCTAAACCCGACTGCTTCGTTCAGTTTAATTCCTGGTGATTCATGGGTTAGTCATTACTTGACAATTTTCAGTACAGTAAATTATGCAGTTTATTCCGGGTTTTCTAGACTGCTTGATTCAGTTATTCCACGTAGGCTGCGCCAGAAAGATATTATCCCAATTAGTGCTGAGTCTGTTGGGAAAAGTATTAAAAGACTAAAATCTAACTCGGTTGATTTGGAGGGAATTTGTGTTGAATATTTAAGAGTTGATTCTCCCGAGCTGATTGGTCATTTGTAACTACTTTTTCAGATGTGTGTTAGTATCTCACTAGTGCCTGACTCTTTCCTGTGTGGTACCGTTACCTCTTTTCTGAAGTGAGGGGAGGATCTGCTTAATCGTGGATCCTACCGCCCTATCACTGTAGCGTGTAATTTAATTAAACTATCTGAATATGTATTGCTCCCATTTATTCAAGATAAGGTGGATAATGATGCAAATCAGTTTGGTTTTAAGTCGCGTATAGGATGCCAGCATGCCCACCGTATACTTGCAACAGTGTTACAAGAAGCACATCGTTTAAAAACGGAAGTTCATTTTTGCGCGTTAGACCTATCTAAAGGTTTCGATACTATTTGTCACTCTCAGGCATGGTTTTCTCAGGCACGTTTGGGTGTGAATAGTTCAGTTATTTTTGTTCTAAGATTTTGGTACCAGAATTCATTTATTCAGTTAAGGCAGGGTTCCTAGGCCTTTGGTAAAATCCCGGTTAGATCTGGGATCCGTCTGTGTGGTGTGCTTTCACCTCATATTTTTAGAGCTTGTTTACTGAATGTTCTTAATAAAATACTCTTTTCCTACTCTTCAGGGTTGTCAAATGTCTCCTATATTGCATATGCAGATGATCTGTGCCCCTAGTATCGCTGCTGTATGAGGAAATTGGATTAAGCCTTAACTCTGATAAATACGAATATTTATTGTTCAATTCATAATCTTCAGCAACGCTGCTTGATTGCGGTTTATTTCCGTAAAATGTGTCGAATCTTTCCGATGGCTTGGGATCAATATTTGCAATCTTTATTGCAGTTTTTGTATCTGCCAATGCAGTTCTTATTGTATCTGCCTCGCAGATACAGTAATAGAAAGATTATGTGGTTTTTTGGCACTCCAGATATCGTAAGTTGTTTTGTCAGACAAAGTAGCTGTCTTCAAGAGAATATTTATGCTACCTTGGGTTTTAACCAACCTCTTATCCGGGTAGCCATATCTTAGGAAGCCATATCTTAGGAAGGTTGACCAAGAATTTAGAATTGACACAGGACCATTAATTTGCTTGGAATAACAGGCAAACCATCGTATAAAGCCATCTTCATCTTCCAAATAGTACCCATTCATTGCCTAAGCTCAGCCCCGCATTCTGAGTAAATTTCAATTCAATTTCAATAACACTAAAATAAAGTAAATTTGTCCTTAAAAGATGTACCGCTGGCTATGCACCAGGCTCAAAATTTTCACTTGCTGAATAGTGCTCTGCGTCACTGTAACCTGAATATTGAGAACATGCGTTTTTCAGGTCAATGTTATTTTGACTTGCCTTAACAACAATCAATTAAAGTTAGTGCATGATGGTGTAAGATGGCGTATTCTTTTTTATTTTAATGCTTTTGCTTTTTTGAATGGTCCTTACATCATGTACCTTGTTCAGTGTTGCCACTTCCTGTAAAGTGCTCACCATCACAGTAACCTGGGTTGTTCGAATAATATTTTTTTATGTCTCAGTCCTAGTGCGGTTTTAGGCCTGAGTTACGATCTAACTGTATCTGCAGATCTCGGAAATTTAAAGAAAAAATGTGCCAGTATACGTGGAGCTCTTATTCTTAGTGGGGTTGTAGTGTTCTGGTGGGTAAAGCTTCAAAATAAAACACAAATCAGTAAATTATGCTCAAAGTACAGAAATTGTAACGATTTTGTTATTCTTGGGAGGAAGCGAAGACACGGGCCCGAAAGCTCCCCCCTTCTCAAGGAATCAACGAACTATTACGAAAGACAAGCTAGGATCTACTTCTTATATGTATTCTGCCTTTGGTACGGCTTTAGGGGATTGGAGCTTCTTCAAACTTTAGGGTCGATAGCCTCTCGCATATAGGATAATTTCTGTTTTGTAGTTTTTTTTTACTTTTCCATAATCCTAAGCGAGAATATTGTCATTTTGATGATGGAATACTTTTATTCTTCTGTTTTAGATCGAAATGCTAAGCTGGGGATATATATTACAAAGGGGGAAAATACTTGGCCTAGAACTGGATAAAAAATTATCTAGACTAATTGAGGAGCCTAGCAAAAGAGCTACCGTTGACAATACTGCTGTACAAAAAGAGAGACAGGAACCCGAATGGGAAAGCTATTCCGGTAAGTCCTTCACATAATAAAAAAAGTTTTCAATCACGATATCTATGGATAAATTGGGAATTATATAGAATTTGAGGTAATGCTTGAATTTCAGATATTCGTAGTCCCGAAGCCTAAATAAACTTTTAGTATCTCTTTGATGAAGCCTGATTGATGAGGTATGATCTTGTAATGTTTTTTTTTTACATTCCCCATAACTTTTCGTTATTTTTGGAATATTCTTTTGTACTAGGTGTATTGCTTTTTTCGATGCTTTTACTTATTAATACTGGTTTTTGGCCACTCTCACTTGAATGAGGTGTTAATCCATCTGAGGCCAATAAATCTACAGATAATACTTCTCCCCCTCCCCACTCTGTTCAGAGCTTCACTCTTTACTCCCTCCCGCGAAATTTTTAATTCCTTTAAATCTTATCTTATAACTCCTCACCAGCTTATTGAAGAACGTTCCAATTTTTAGGTGGTCCCAGCTGAATTGCAGAAAACCACAACTTTCCTAGTCACTTTAACCTTTCTTATATTATAGCCCTAAGAAGGGGGGGTTGTAATATATTATTATGCAGCTTGTTATTTGGTGCATTGTGCTTAAGACGATTTCTCTTCATAAGAATGACTTTCAATTCAACATGACTTCCTCAACTTTTCCTAAGTAAATACCGATTTTTTCAATCAAGCACATCCTCCTTAACCTCTTTGAAGTAAATAACGATTTTATTAAAATCCACCACATCTTATGCAACCTCTGTTAAGTAAATAACGATTTTTCCAATCAAGCACATCCTCCTTAACCTCTTTGAAGTAAATAACGATTTTATTTCAATCCAGCACAATTTATGCAACCTCTGTTAAGTAAATACCGATTTTTTCAATCAAGCACATCCTCCTTAACCTCTTTGAAGTAAATAACGATTTTATTTCAATCCAGCACAACTTATGCAACCTCTGTTAAGTAAATACCGATTTTTTCAAAAAAGCACATCCTCCTTAACCTCTTTGAAGTAAATAACGATTTTATTTCAATCCAGCACAACTTATGCAACCTCTGTTAAGTAATTACCGATTTTTTCACTCAAGAACATCCTGCTTAACCTCATTGAAGTAAATAACGATTTTATTTCAATCCAGAACAACTTATGCAACCTCTGTTAAGTAAATACCGATTTTTTCAATCAAGCACATCCTCCTTAACCTCTTTGAAGTAAATAACGATTTTATTTCAATCCAGCACAACTTATGCAACCTCTGTTAAGTAAATACCGATTTTTTCAATCAAGCACATCCTTCTTAACCTCTTTGAAGTAAATAACGATTTTATTTCAATCCAGCACAACTTCCTTAACCTCTTTGAAGTAAATAACGCACATCCTCCTTAACCTCTTTGAAGTAAATAACGATTTTATTTCAATCCAGCACAACTTATGCAACCTCTGTTAAGTAAATAACGATTTTATTTCAATCTAGCACAACTTATGCAACCTCTGTTAAGTAAATAACGATTTTTTCAATCAAGCACCTTAACCTCTTTGAAGTAAATAAAGATTTTATTTCAATCCAGCACAACTTATGCAACCTCTGTTAAGTAAATACCGTTTTTTTCAATCAAACACATCCCCCTTAACCTCTTTGAAGTAAATAACGATTTTATTTCAATCCAGCACAACTCATGCAACCTCTGTTAAGTAAATACCTATTTTTTTAATCAAGCACATCCTCCTTAACCTCTTTGAAGTAAATAACGATTTTATTTCGATCCAGCACAACTTATGCAACCTCTGTTAAGTAAATACCGATTTTTTCAATCAAGCACATCCTCCTTAACCTCTTTGAAGTAAATAACGATTTTATTTCAATCCAGCACAAATTATGCAACCTCTGTTAAGTAAATACCGATTTTTTCAATCAAGCACATCCTCCTTAACCTCTTTGAAGTAAATAACGATTTTATTTCAATCCAGCACAACTTATGCAACCTCTGTTAAGTAAATACCGATTTTTTCAATGAAGCACATCCTCCTTAACCTCTTTGAAGTAAATAACGATTTTATTTCAATCCAGCACAACTTATTCAACCTCTGTTAAGTAAATAACGATTTTATTTCAATCCAGCACAACTTATGCAACCTCTGTTAAATAAATAACGATTTTTTCAATCAAGCACATCCTCCTTAACCCCTTTTAAGTAAATAACGATTTTATTTCAATCCAGCACAACTTATGCAACCTCTTTGAAGTAAATAACGATTTTATTTCAATCCAGCACAACTTATGCAACCTCTGTTAAGTAAATAACGATTTTATTTCAATCCATCACAACTTATGCAACCTCTGTTAAGTAAATACCGATTTTTTCAATCAAGCACATCCTCCTTACCCTCTTTGAAGTAAATGACGATTTTATTTCAATCCAGCACAACTTATGCAACCTCTGTTAAGTAAATGCCGATTTTTTCAATCAAGCACATCCTCCTTAACCTCTTTGAAATAAATAACGATTTTATTTCTATCCAGCACAACTAATGCAACCTCTGTTAAGTAAATAACGATTTTATTTCAATCCAGCACAACTTATGCAACCTCTGTTAAGTAAATACCGATTTTTTCAATCAAGCTCATCCTCCTTACCCTCTTTGAAGTAAATGACGATTTTATTTCAATCCAGCACAGCTTATGCAACCTCTGTTAAGTAAATGCCGATTTTTTCAATCAAGCACATCCTCCTTAACCTCTTTGAAGTAAATAACGATTTTATTTCAATCCAGCATAACTTATGCAACCTCTATTAAGTAAATACCGATTTTTTCAATCAAGCACATCCTCCTTAACCTCTTTGAAGTAAATAACGATTTTATTTCAATCCAGCACAACTAATGCAACCTCTGTTAAGTAAATACCGATTTTTTCAATCAAGCACATCCTCCTTAACCTCTTTGGCAAAACATACCCCACAAGATGATATAACCAAGGCTTTAAATTCTAATAGTCTTCATAATTCATTGGATTCTGCCCTAAGAAGCTATGTTTTTGATAACCCCAGCCATGCAATACTTTTTGAAAACTCTTCCCTCATTGGCAATGACTTGGATATTAAAAAAGTTGTTTGTTAGGCAATAGAAATTAAGCTTAAGATAAATAACAATATATCTTTAAATAAGGATTTGGGGGAGTACTCACTCAATCCTTAATACACAACTTTAATTAAAAACGATCTGACATCGTTTTGTCCGATCGTTTTGTCATATTACAAAACCAATAGCCAATGTCAACGAGCCTTTTATGAAAAGACCTTTAGGTTAGCCGCTAAAAAAGCAAGAATCCAATTAAAAAATGTTGATTTGTTTCTACCTGAATGAATTGCCTTGTTTTGTGTTGTTTTATCTATCAGTCCTGGTTGAACTTTGTTGAAGTAATGATTCTGGGACTATTTTAATTTCAGTTTTAAAGATCACATCTTACAGTGAGTCTTATTTTCTTTATTTAAGTGTTTTGCTCAGGATAGATCTTGGATACGAAGCTGAAATATTTATTAAAGATTTGAAAAATTTTTACTGTTTTGGAAATTCCCAATTGTTTTACCTGTTATTTGTTGTTACAATTCTAAAGATCTTGGAGGTTTATGAAGGAATGGAGACAAGCGTAGTCCTTTTTTCCAAAAATCCAATCAATGAATACCTTACTACAGCACAATGAATGAAAGTGTACCTCATGATTGGAGGTTTGTGGGTCCAAATCCACCTGTAGTAAGGGATTAATATCGCAATCATTAAGGCTGTATCACATTTGGGCCACCCTATCACATATTGATCGGCTCTGTTGCTCAGCCACTTTATGCCAAAATTTTGACAAAATAATATAAAAAAGCATAATTACAAGATATTTTAAAACAGAATTATTTTAAACAAACAAATTATTTTTAAAACAGAATAAATTGTTCCCCTAAAAACTTCCTTTTTGATGTCTTTTCATACTGCAGTCCATTCAAATATATTTGATTTTTGAAGGATACATGGATACATATTGTTTTTTTTTATTTAATTTCCGAACGTTTTTATTAGTAATAAATCTACGTAACTAGCTAACTTACGAAACAAACTTCTTTATTCTTATATTTTATTCCGTATATTAGGGGGCTCGCCCCCTTAGTCAATACCTCGCTCTTTACGCTAAAGTTCAAATTTTTTTCCAATTTCTTAAGAATGACCACTTAATCACAAAGACCGTTAATTAGAAAAAAATAGCTCTTATGAAAGTAATAAGGAAAACGCTACTTAAGTATTAAACCTACTCTTCTATATAACTCAATGAAACCAGTCACGAAAAATCCGCTAAAGACGGGTTAATTCAAGAGACCACTATAGAGTCATGCAATGCAAAGCGTGGTTTTCATTACTTTTACGATATTTAAACTGTTATTTATTGGGGTTTAGGGGGGGAGGTACCTAGGTTAGGTCAGGTTAGGTTACGTATTTAATATATGGTCTGGTTTAACCCCCTCCCCCCATCCCCCCTAATGTGCAAATAAATAGCCCAAATTTGTTTCTTAAATATTATATATTCATCCTATTTTATTTGATTTCATTAGCCTGAACCAAACTTGACTTCTTTAGCAGTATATAAAAGAGTACGTTTAATTCTTAAGTACCAAAAAAACTTTAGCGTAAAGGGCGAGGTATTGACTAGGGGGGGGGGGGGGCACAATCGTATACGGTATAGTTTCTGTTCGTTTTAAGTTTTGATGTTGAAAAGTTTTCAGTTGAAAAATTGTTAATTTTATTTAATTTCTGATCGTCTTTTAAATGTTCCTGGGACATCCGGCGCCCCCTTTATAGCAATGTCCCTTCTCTATGAAAACTTCCTCCATGGAAAGATCCTCCCATGTATACCCTGATCTACCGCCCCCACACCAGTAAAAATCCCCCCTGAAAACATCAGTATACTTCCCAATAACCAATACTATATGTAAACAATGGGCAAAGTTCATAACTTGCAGCCTTTCTCCCGGGGACTGGGTGATTAAATCATCCTCAAAGACACAGTTATTATATTTTTCGACTATGCTGAACAAAATGGTTATCTCAAAATTGGGAGGGGGCCTAGTTGCCCTCCATTTTTTTTATCACTTAAAAAAATCACTGGAACTTTTAATTTTCGTTCGAATGAGCCCTCTTGCGATATTCTAGGACCACCGGGTCGATACAATCACACCTGAGAAAAAACAAAAAAACACACATCCGTGATCTTTTTTCTGGCAAAAGAAAACAAAATTCGCAGGTAGGAGCTTGAAACATCTACAGGTGGGTTCTCTTGTACACTGAATCTGATGGTGTGATTTTCATTAAGGTTCTATGACTTTAAGGGAGTGTTTCTCCCTTTTTTCAAAAATAAGGCAAATTTTTTCAGGCGCGTAACTTTTGATGGGCAAGACTAAACTTGTTCCTTTGTGGATGATTTGTAGTTTTGGGTAAGGTAGATCGTAAATTTAAAAGAAGTGATTTAGATTATATCCCACTATTTTTTAAAATACTGATAAGGTCAGTCAAAAATGTCCACATGGCAAAAAATCGTTATTTCACTACATGGATTTGCTTACTAGATAAGATAAGATTTACTTGATAAGATTTATCCCTGAAAATGTCTATCACGAGCCCAGATAGGTCGAATCTACACTTTTGAGTCAATGCTTCGGGTATTGTTGTTAATGTGTTTTATTTTTTTTTTAGTAAAACCCTTTTTCTTTAAAAAAATAAAAAATAAAATAAACACAAAAACATAAAGCAAGCCAATATAATTGTGCAAGTCAGTAAAAAAAAGAAATTTTCAAAATTTCAGGCAGGCTGTAAAAAATGTCAAAAAAATTAAAACTCTCAGGATACAAGGGAATAAACCAATTAAAAACAAAAGAACAAAATTTAGTTTCGTGACTAAAAAATACAAAAAGAAACTTAAAAAAGAGAGACTCGAGAGATAATAAAAAGGACGCCAAAATTTGTGACAGAAACATCAAACAACGTGAAGGTAAAATAAGAGAGGGATTGGGATATTCGCTTATTTAACATTACCGGACGAAAGTCCGGCACATATCTTTCAGTGGAAAAATTTTCAAGATTAATTTGAGTCATGGTTGTTTTTCAGTTTTTTTTGTGTTTTTAAGTGGGGCCCATCACGTATAACAGTGGATAGATGGCCCATCATATTGAAACGTAATGGTCCATCATATTGAAACGTAAAACACAGCTTCTTCCTCAAGTGCATGCCCCTAAGACTATTCCTGTAGTTTTGGACCACAAGAATAGAATATTGGAAGCTACAGAGGTGCAGCATGGTTCTGAAGCAGGGGCGCTCCAAAAAACGGAGGAACATTTGCTAAATGTTTTCCAGAGAAATTGCCAACGGATTGTTCTGGGACCCGAAAGACTGACCCTATCTCAAATTATTAAAAAAAAACTACGTTTTCTAAAGAGTTAAAGAGGCTGAGTCACAAGTTCGAACCTTAAAACGTACAGGGATTAGGAGGTACAGTTTGGGGGCTGCCGGCCCCAAAACCTGATGACGTCATATAATAATATCATTACACCATGACGTCATGAAATAAAATCATTACGCCATGACGTCATGATGCCTATATATAGGCATAATGATATGGTCATATCATTTATTTTTTTATATCATGTCGTTTTAAGAAGAAACCAAAAATCTACGTTAAATATCCGTATAATTTGAAAACAAAACACAAGAGAGAAGGGAAAAGGCTACGCGACGAGCTAGTCGAATGAAAAAGCTACTGGGTCCGAAAAGAATTCGAGAAGATCATGCGAAGAACCCAGATCTTCTATTGAAAATTCAGGAAGATTATAGGGCCTTTATATCGCTCTATACAGATGGCGCATATGATGCTGGGAATGGAGCTAGTGGCTGTGCCGTTGCAATCCCTCATCGGGAAGAAGTAATCTGTATAAGATACCAGATGGAAGTGGATCCTATCGATCAGAATGTCAAGCCATATTATCGGCTCTTGAAGAGGTATGTAAAAGAGAGTGGACCGGGGAATCTGTTGTTATTTATACAGATTGCCAGTTGTGCTTAGATTCGATAGTAAGCATAAAAGCGCCCCTGAGAGAAAAAATGGTTAGAAGAATCCAAGATACGCTTATAAGAGCGTCAGAACGGCTCAAAAGTCTCCGTTTAATCTGGGTGCCTGGACACATGAATGTTACGCACAATGTCTTTGCCGACCATGGAGCTAAATATGCAAAACGATTAAAGAATGAACGCGAGGTAGTACCCTATGGATTTTTCACGGAAAACCTGGAAAACCAACACTTGAACTAGAAGATGAATCTAATTTGATAAAAATTGGCTTTAAAAGGTTATATGGTTGCAAAATGTTATATATATATCATTATCTGAAGTAAAAAATATAACAATTTGATGTTGCGCTATATTTTTTTCGTATAGTAATGGCTACGTCTCCAGTACATTACAAAATAGGACTAAGTTTGTTCTAGCCAAATTCACAACGAAAACGAAGTTTATAAATTTGTATGAGTAGAAATCATCCTTTACAAAATTCTATATACGCAATCACTACTTTGAAACCTCTTCCCGTCCCAAAAGAAATAATAGACTATATCTGCTTTATATTTCTCCATTTCGGAATTTTCCATTTCGGAATTGAGGCACTGAAGAGCGGGGGAACCTCCCTCATATTCGTAACAATTTCTTTTCGTTTCAGTATTAATGTTGCTCCTTACTTTCAGTTGAAAAAACTTTTTTTCTATTTGATTTCTGATCTTTTTTTAAATAATCCCGGGAAATCCACCTCCCCCTCCACAGTAAACATCTTCCCTCCCGAAATATTACTCCATGGAAAGGTCATCTTATGAACCCCCCCCCCCCGGCAGAAACCCCCCCTACCTTAGGAGAAAATGGGCGTGGGGGGAATTGCTGCCCTCCAGCATTTTCGGTCACTTAAAAAGGGCACTAAATTTTTTATATCCGATCAAATAAGCCCTCTACTGATTTTCTAGGATAACTGGCTTGATACGGTTATCCCTGGGAAAAACGAACACACAAATGTGATTTTGCTTCTTGCGGAAAATGCAAAATTCCGCATTTTGATATAGGAGCTAGAAACCTCTATATTAATGATGTCTGATATGTTGAATCTTCTCGGTCTTAAAACTTTTGAAAGGTAACATTAAACTTGATGAATTTAATATATTTTGAATAATCATCAAAATATGATTCTTCTGATGTACCCGCTGTTAACAAGACTCTGTGTCTTAGAGTCTCGGTTACTATTGAGCCACATCACGCCTTACTTACACTTCCTTAAAAGGAACTGTTTGAACAAAAAACGGTAATAGGCTACACATAGAATAAAACTATAGTTACGGTAGCAACAATTTAGGGCGTGGGGAAGGGGGCTTAAACATGTGCCAATTCCCCCAAAAATTGTACATGTTTTCATATAATTTCTAGGTAAATTTTTTAATTTTTTTGCCCGATTTGACCCTCCCCCCCCCCCCCCCGTCTCTCAGAAATATATTCATGCACACACGCCTGAATTGTCGGTTTTATACGTTCCAGTACTGTTCAAATGCCTGATAATTAAAATCTTATCAAACAGTTCGTGGTAACGAACTGTAAGTAAGGAGCGACCCGGCTCAATAGTAATTGAAACTCTAAAAAAAGAAATTTTGATACCAATAGATACATCAAAAGAATCAGATTCTTATGCTGATTTCAAATATATAAGTTTCATCAAGTTTAGTATTGCCCGTCAAAAGTTAGGCGCCTGAGAAAATTTGCCTTATTTTCAAAAAAAGGAGGAAACAACCCCTAAAAGTTATAGCAATTTAATAAAACTCACACCATCAGATTCAGCTTATCAGAGAACTCTACTGTAAACATTTCAAGCTCCTATCTGCAAAAATGTGGAATTTTGCATTTTTTGCCAGAAGAAAGATCACGGATGCGTGTTTGATTTTTTTTTTCCAGGGGTGATCGTATCGATCCAGCAGTCCTAGAATATCATTCGAACGGAAATTAAAAGTTCTAGTGGCCTTTTTAAGTGACCAATAAAACTGGAAGGCAACTTGGCCCCCTCTCACGCTCCCAGCATTATTTAGAAACGATCAGAAATTAAATAAAAAAACAAGTTTGTTTTCAACTGAAAGTAAGGAGTGACATTAAAACTTAAAACGAACATAAATTATTACGTATATGATGGGGCTCGCTCCCATGTCTATACCTTGGTCTTTACGCTAAAGGTTTTTTAGTACTTTCAAAAGAGCTATCTATTCTAATTAACCAGCCTTTGTGATTCAGGGGTTTGTGATCTGAACAAAACTCGAACTTTAGCGTAAAGGGCGAGGTATTGACTAGGGGGCGAACTCCCTGAAATACAAGATAAAAACATACGAATATAGAAGTTCGATACGTAAATTACGTCAGAACAAAATTTCGAGAAAGCCATTTATCCAAAAAAAAGTAAACTTAATATACAAATTTTGTTTTAATTAATTATTTATGGTGAGCTAAAATAAAAGCTGCATTAATTCAAAAACGTTCAGAAATTAAATAAAAAAACAAGTTTTTTTAAAACTGAAAGTAAGGAGCGACATGAAAACTTAAAACGAACAGAAATTATTCCGTATATGAAAGGGGCTGTCCCCTCCTCAACGCATCGCTCTTTGCGCTAAAGTTTGACTCTGTCTCACAACTTTACTTTTTAAAACAATAAAAAATTTAGCGTAAAGAGCGAGGCGTTGAGGCGGGGACAGCCCCTTTCATATACGGAACAATTTCTGTTCGTTTTAAGTTTTAATGTCGCTCCTTACTTTCAGTTAAAAAAAACTTGTTTCTTTTTATTTAATTTTCATACTAGATTTATAGTTAATTTAAATTAAGATATCCATTAAAATACCTTCTTCCTCAAAGCACCATTCACAGTCACTGGACATTGTAAACAAAACCAAAAAGGGACTCTATGGACTAACATTTATTTCCAGAATGAAGTTGCCTTTGAATGAAACATTGATTCCTTTTCTTAGAGGTGACTGATAATCCTTGGAAAATATTGTCTTAGTGATTTAACAAGTCTCTGGGGAAAGATGTATTCTATACTGACGTAGATTCTCCGAGGAATTGAAAAGTTATTCAGTTTTGTGGAAAGCTAAGACCAATTTATCATAAAGTAAATTGGTTATTTTCAGTGTTTTTGATGTTATAAGTGAGACCACCAAATTGATTAATCTATCTGTCTTGACTTTTCTCTGTCCTACAGTTACCCAGCCCAGTCTTGATGCAACCTATACAACCTATTGTAAAATACTTGATAACTTCAATTCAAAATCAACGGACTCGGTCGAGGACTTCGGCATCGACCTTGTTTTGAAAAACACTCCTTTCCAATTTTTTATGATACACTGTTTTCATTTTAATTCAGGGTATATGTATAATATCATGTTTTAATGTTAAATTAAGGTATTGGTAATCGTGATAAAAATTCCCTTTATGAACTAAACATAATAGGCTATATCAAAATAATCATTCCAATCAAGACTCTTATGCAATAGAACATTTACTAGCCGAGAATCATCCTCCTTTCCATGGTTTTATCCAGGTTGGTCCTTTTAATCATGTCCTTCTAGATTATGGTAAATGGTGAAACAAATCAAAATTGTCACAGCCACTAGGATTTGTACGTTTTAAATATAAATATGATTATTATTGAAATCTGATTTCTAATCAGACACCTTAACCACATGGCCACGACTGCTTGAAAATTATGAGTTCAGTTATGAGTAACCGAAGTTTGCAAGTCAAAATATTTGTCTTTGTTGGTTTGAATGTTTAAAGTGTTTGTCTTTCTCTGTTTATGTGGTTGATTCTATTTGTTTACATGTCTGGGTTGGTGTTTAATCTAGAAGGATATGATCAAAATGACCAACCTTGATAAAACCATTAAAAGGGGGAAGGTTCTTGGCTAGTATATGTCCTATTGCATAAGAGTCTTGAATGGAATGCTTATTTTTCTATAGCCTATTATGTTTTGTTCATAAAGGGAATTTTTATCAAGATTACCAATTTAATTCAGGGTATAGGTATAATATTATTTTATAAAAGTATTAAATTAAGGCCTTAGTAATCTTGAAAAGAAATCCTCTTTAGGAAATAAACGATATTTCGTTTATTTCCTAAAGAGGGAAATTTCCACTCTCTTATACAACAGTAAATGTGCTAACCAATCATTTCCTTCTAGATCGTGGTAAATGGTTAAACAGATAAAAATTTTTGCAGTCGGTAGGATTCGAACCTACGCTCCCTACGGGAATCTGATGTTTAGTCATACGCTTTAACCACTCGGCCACGACTGCTTGAAAGTTATAAGTTTTTAATATAGTTATGGTTATTATTGAATTCCTAATTTTTTATGATACGTTGTTTTCAGCTTAATTCAGGGTATATGTATAATATCATTTTTAATACTAAATTAAGGTATAGGTAATCTTGATAAACATTCCCCTTATGAACTAAACATAATGGGCTATATCAAAATAATCATTCTAATCAAGACTCTTATGCAATAGAACATATACGAGCCGAGAACCATCCCCCTTTTCATGGTTTTATCAAGGTTGGTCCTTTTGACCATGTCCTTCTAGATTATGGTAAATGATGAAACAGATCAAAATTGTCACAGCCATTAGGAGTTGTAAGTTTTAAATATAATATGATTATTATTGACATCTGATTTCTAATCAGACGCCTTAACCACTTGCCCACGACCGCTTGAAAGTTATAAGTTTTTAATATAGATATTGTTATTATTGAATTCTTAATTTTTTATGATACGTTGTTTTCAGTTTAATTCAGGGTATATGAATAATATCATGTTTTAATGTTAAATTAAGGTATTGGTAATCGTTATAAAAATTCCCTTTATGAACTAAAAATAAAAGGCTATATCAAAATAATCATTCCAATCAAGACTCTTATGCAATAGAACATATAATACATACAACATATACTACGTCATTCAGGGCACTGGTCAGAAATCACATTGCGTCAACACGCGATGGCGCCTTCGCAATGCTTTGTTTTAATTAGACAGTCGGATACCCCTGGATCGTGCCAGTTCTGAATTGGTCGTTCATTGGGTGACGAGGCTCCGCACAAAGCCGAAGCATGGCACTAAGAGCACTGCTTGGGCTGTCCACGACCAGCTTGAGAAGGGATCCAGCACCCTTGCGAGCACCCAAGCCCAACTCGTTAGCCAGTCGGATCTTGCTCCAAGCCCGACACCCTCAACCTTCAGAGCCAATCCTTATCCCGAAGTTAAGGATCCAATTTGCCAATTTCCCTTACCTACATTCATCTATCGCCAAGAGGCTGTTCACCTTGGGGACCTGATGCGGCTATCGGTACGGTCTGGTAGGAGGAGTAGACGTGGCCCTCACCATGGTTTTCAAGGACCGACAAGAATGCACGGACTTCGCTCAAGTGCAACGCTCTTCGGAAGATTAACCCTATAGAGGTACCGCGGAGGAATTCCAGGGTTTATATCTCCCTTACACAGAAAAGAAAACTCTTCCCGGCACTCCTGCCAGCTTCCCATGGCCAATTCTCGTTGCCGAGACGGATACGAGGATCTGAACGTTACCCCAACCAGGTTCCCGAATAAAAACGGGATTCCCTTTCGCCCTTGCCACGAGCCTCACGCTTTGCGATTCTTGTCGAGATAGAACCCCTGCGAGCCTGTAGGTTTATGATAGTAAGGGTTTCAGGATTATTATTTTTTATTGATTATAAAAAATCATTGATACCATGTCATTATTTGGGTTACCAGTCACTAATAATGAATATTATTAACAAACAAGCCCTCTCATCTTCATATGGATTTGAGTCCAATTTAAGACACATATATTGGACCCAGGACTGATAGATCAACCAGGACTATCAGTCCTGGTTATTTAATTTTCATACTAGATTTATAGTTAAGTTAAATTAAGATATCCATTAGAATACCTTCTTCCTCAAAGCACCATTCACAGTTACTGGACATTGTAAACAAAACCAAAAAGGGACTCTATGGACTAACATTTATTTCCAGAATGAAGTTGTCTTTGAATGAAACATTGATTCCTTTTCTTAGAGGTGACTGATAATCCTTGGAAAATATTGTCTTAGTGATTTAACAAGTCTCTGGGGAAAGATGTATTCTATACTGACGTAGATTCTCCGAGGAATTGAAAAGTTATTCAGTTTTGTGGAAAGCTAAGACCAATTTATCATAAAGTAAATTGGTTATTTTCAGTGTTTTTGATGTTATAAGTGAGACCACCAAATTGATTAATCTATCTGTCTTGACTTTTCTCTGTCCTACAGTTACCCAGCCCAGTCTTGATGCAACCTATACAACCTATTGTAAAGTACTTGATAATTTCAATTCAAAATCAACGGACTCGGTCGAGGACTTCGGCATCGACCTTGTTTTGAAAAACACTCCTTTCCAATTTTTTATGATACACTGTTTTCATTTTAATTCAGGGTATATGTATAATATCATGTTTTAATGTTAAATTAAGGTATTGGTAATCGTGATAAAAATTCCCTTTATGAACTAAACATAATAGGCTATATCAAAATAATCATTCCAATCAAGACTCTTATGCAATAGAACATTTACTAGCCGAGAATCATCCTCCTTTCCATGGTTTTATCCAGGTTGGTCCTTTTAATCATGTCCTTCTAGATTATGGTAAATGGTGAAACAAATCAAAATTGTAACACCCACTAGGATTTGTATGTTTTAAATATAAATATGATTATTATTGAAATCTGATTTCTAATCAGACACCTTAACCACATGGCCACGACTGCTTGAAAATTATGAGTTCAGTTATGAGTAACCGAAGTTTGCAAGTCCAAATATTTGTCATTGTTGGTTTGAATGTTTAAAGTGTTTGTCTTTCTCTGTTTATGTGGTTGATTCTATTTGTTTACATGTCTGGGTTGGTGTTTAATCTAGAAGGACATGATCAAAAGGACCAACCTTGATAAAACCATTAAAAGGGGGAAGGTTCTTGGCTAGTATATGTCCTATTGCATAAGAGTCTTGAATGGAATGATTATTTTTCTATAGCCTATTATGTTTTGTTCATAAAGGGAATTTTTATCAAGATTACCAATTTAATTCAGAGTATAGGTATAATATTATTTTATAAAAGTATTAAATTAAGGCCTTAGTAATCTTGAAAAGAAATCCTCTTTAGGAAATAAACGATATTTCGTTTATTTCCTAAAGAGGGAAATTTCCACTCTCTTATACAACAGTAAATGTGCTAACCAATCATTTCCTTCTAGATCGTGGTAAATGGTTAAACAGATAAAAATTTTTGCAGTCGGTAGGATTCGAACCTACGCTCCCTACGGGAATCTGATGTTTGGTCATACGCCTTAACAACTCGGCCACGACTGCTTGAAAGTTATAAGTTTTTAATATAGATATGGTTATTATTGAATTCCTAATTTTTTATGATACGTTGTTTTCAGCTTAATTCAGGGTATATGTATAATATAATTTTTAATACTAAATTAAGGTATAGGTAATCTTGATAAACATTCCCTTTATGAACTAAACATAATGGGCTCTATCAAAATAATCATTCCAATCAAGACTCTTATGCAATAGAACATATACTAGCCGAGAACCATCACCCTTTTCATGGTTTTATCAAGGTTGGTCCTTTTGACCATGTCCTTCTAGAGTATGGTAAATGGTGAAACAAATCAAAATTGTCACAGCCACTAGGATTTGTAAGTTTTAAATATAATATGATTATTATTGACATCTGATTTCTAATCAGACGCCTTAACCACTCGCCCACGACCGCTTGAAAGTTATAAGTTTTTAATATAGATATTGTTATTATTGAATTCTTAATTTTTTATGATACGTTGTTTTCAGTTTAATTCAGGGTATATGTATAATATCATGTTTTAATGTTAAATTAAGATATTGGTAATCGTGATAAAAATTCCCTTTATGAACTAAACATAAAAGGGTATATCAAAACAATCATTCCAATCAAGACTCTTATGCAATAGAACATATACTACATACAACAGATACTACGTCATTCAGAGCACTGGGCAGAAATCACATTGCGTCAACACGCGATGGCGCCTTCGCAATGCTTTGTTTTAATTAGACAGTCGGATACCCCTGGATCGTGCCAGTTCTGAATTGGTCGTTCATTGGGTGACGAGGCTCCGCACAAAGCCGAAGCATGGCACTAAGAGCACTGCTTGGGCTGTCCACGACCAGCTTGAGAAGGGATCCAGCACCCTTGCGAGCACCCAAGCCCAACTCGTTAGCCAGTCGGATCTTGCTCCAAGCCCGACACCCTCAACCTTCAGAGCCAATCCTTATCCCGAAGTTAAGGATCCAATTTGCCAATTTCCCTTACCTACATTCATCTATCGCCAAGAGGCTGTTCACCTTGGGGACCTGATGCGGTTATCGGTACGGTCTGGTGGGAGGAGTAGACGTGACCCTCACCATGGTTTTCAAGGACCGACAAGAATGCACGGACGTCGCTCAAGTGCAACGCTCTTTGGAAGATTAACCCTATCTCTCCGCGGACGACTTCCAGGGTTTATATCTCCCTTACACAGAAAAGAAAACTCTTCCCGGCACTCCCGCCAGCTTCCTATGGCTAATTCTCGTTGCCGAGAGGGATACGAGGATCCGAACGTTACCCCAACCAGGTTCCCGAATAAAAACGGGATTCCCTTTCGCCCTTGCCACGAGCCTCACGCTTTGCGATTTTTTTCTATAGTGACCCCCTCATATAAGGTCTGTGGATTATCGGCAGGGGTTCAGAATCCAAATCTTTAAGTAATTATTAAACAAAATTTGGACATTTTCAGAATTGGGGTATTAGTCAAGCAGCCTGAATGGTTGACACCAACAAGCCATTTCATCTTCATATGGATTCGAGTCCAATTTAAGACACATATATTGGAGTCAAATTTTCACTTGACTTCTAAATTCAAGATAGAAGCGACAGATTTGATCTGTCAAAGTCTGACTGACCAATTGCTCTAACTACTGCGAGCCTTGCCGTAACAACAAACAGACCAAAACATACCCCACAAGATGATATAACCAAGGCTTTAAATTCTAATAGTCTTCATAATTCATTGGATTCTGCCCTAAGAAGCTATGTTTCTGATAGCCCCAGCCATGCAATACTTTTTGAAAACTCTTCCCTCATTGGCAATGACTTGGATATTAAAAAAGTTGTTTGTTAGGCAATAGAAATTAAGCTTAAGATAAATAACAATATATCTTTAAATAAGGATTTGGGGGAGTACTCACTCAATCCTTAATACACAACTTTAATTAAAAACGATCTGACATCGTTTTGTCCGATCGTTTTGTCATATTACAAAACCAATAGCCAATGTCAACGAGCCTTTTATGAAAAGACCTTTAGGTTAGCCGCTAAAAAAGCAAGAATCCAATTAAAAAATGTTGATTTGTTTCTACCTGAATGAATTGCCTTGTTTTGTGTTGTTTTATCTATCAGTCCTGGTTGAACTTTGTTGAAGTAATGATTCTGGGACTATTTTAATTTCAGTTTTAAAGATCACATCTTATTGTGAGTCTTATTTTCTTTATTTAAGTGTTTGGCTCAGGATAGATCTTGGATACGAAGCTGAAATATTTATTAAAGATTTGAAAAAATTTTACTGTTTTGGAAATTCCCAATTGTTTTACCTGTTATTTGTTGTTACAATTCTAAAGATCTTGGAGATTTATGAAGGAATGGAGACAAGCGTAGTCCTTTTTTCCAAAAATCCAATCAATGAATACCTTACTACAGCACAATGAATGAAAGTGTACCTCATGATTGGAGGTTTGTGGGTCCAAATCCACCTGTAGTAAGGGATTAATATCGCAATCATTAAGGCTGTATCACATTTGGGCCACCCTATCACATATTGATCGGCTCTGTTGCTCAGCCACTTTATGCCAAAATTTTGACAAAATAATATAAAAAAGCATAATTACAAGATATTTTAAAACAGAATTATTTTAAACAAACAAATTATTTTTAAAACAGAATAAATTGTTCCCCTAAAAACTTCCTTTTTGATGTCTTTTCATACTGCAGTCCATTCAAAGATATTTGATTTTTGAAGGATACATGGATACATTTTATTTTATTTAATTTCTGATCGTCTTTTAAATGTTCCTGGGACATCCGGCGCCCCCTTTATAGCAATGTCCCTTCTCTATGAAAACTTCCTCCATGGAAAGATCCTCCCATGTATACCCTGATCTACCGCCCCCACACCAGTAAAAATCCCCCCTGACAACTTCAGTATCCTTCCCAATAACCAATACTATATGTATACATTGGGCAAAGTTCATAACTTGCAGCCTTTCTCCCGGGGACTGGGTGATTAAATCATCCTCAAAGACATAGTTATTATATTTTTCGACTATGCTGAACAAAATGGTTATCTCAAAATTGGGAGGGGGCCTAGTTGCCCTCCATTTTTTTTATCACTTAAAAAAATCACTGGAACTTTTAATTTTCGTTCGAATGAGCCCTCTTGCGATATTCTAGGACCACCGGGTCGATACAATCACACCTGAGAAAAAACAAAAAAACACACATCCGTGATCTTTTTTCTGGCAAAAGAAAACAAAATTCGCAGGTAGGAGCTTGAAACATCTACAGGTGGGTTCTCTTGTACACTGAATCTGATGGTGTGATTTTCATTAAGGTTCTATGACTTTAAGGGAGTGTTTCTCCCTTTTTTCAAAAATAAGGCAAATTTTTTCAGGCGCGTAACTTTTGATGGGCAAGACTAAACTTGTTCCTTTGTGGATGATTTGTAGTTTTGGGTAAGGTAGATCGTAAATTTAAAAGAAGTGATTTAGATTATATCCCACTATTTTTTAAAATACTGATAAGGTCAGTCAAAAATGTCCACATGGCAAAAAATCGTTATTTCACTACATGGATTTGCTTACTAGATAAGATAAGATTTACTTGATAAGATTTATCCCTGAAAATGTCTATCACGAGCCCAGATAGGTCGAATCTACACTTTTGAGTCAATGCTTCGGGTATTGTTGTTAATGTGTTTTAATTTTTTTTTTAGTAAAACCCTTTTTCTTTAAAAAAATAAAAAATAAAATAAACACAAAAACATAAAGCAAGCCAATATAATTGTGCAAGTCAGTAAAAAAAAGAAATTTTCAAAATTTCAGGCAGGCTGTAAAAAATGTCAAAAACATTAAAACTCTCAGGATACAATGGAATAAACCAATTAAAAACAAAAGAACAAAATTTAGTTTCGTGACTAAAAAATACAAAAAGAAACTTAAAAAAGAGAGACTAGAGAGATAATAAAAAGGACGCCAAAATTTGTGACAGAAACATCAAACAACGTGAAGGTAAAATAAGAGAGGGATTGGGATATTCGCTTATTTAACATTACCGGACGAAAGTCCGGCACATATCTTTCAGTGGAAAAATTTTCAAGATTAATTTGAGTCATGGTTGTTTTTCAGTTTTTTTTGTGTTTTTAAGTGGGGCCCATCACGTATAACAGTGGATAGATGGCCCATCATATTGAAACGTAATGGTCCATCATATTGAAACGTAAAACACAGCTTCTTCCTCAAGTGCATGCCCCTAAGACTATTCCTGTAGTTTTGGACCACAAGAATAGAATATTGGAAGCTACAGAGGTGCAGCATGGTTCTGAAGCAGGGGCGCTCCAAAAAACGGAGGAACATTTGCTAAATGTTTTCCAGAGAAATTGCCAACGGATTGTTCTGGGACCCGAAAGACTGACCCTATCTCAAATTATAAAAAAAAACTACGTTTTCTAAAGAGTTAAAGAGGCTGAGTCACAAGTTCGAACCTTAAAACGTACAGGGATTAGGAGGTACAGTTTGGGGGCTGCCGGCCCCAAAACCTGATGACGTCATATAATAATATCATTACACCATGACGTCATGAAATAAAATCATTACGCCATGACGTCATGATGCCTATATATAGGCATAATGATATGGTCATATCATTTAGTTTTTTATATCATGTCGTTTTAAGAAGAATCCAAAAATCTACGTGAAATCTCCTTATAATTTGAAAACAAAACACACGAGAGACGGGAAAAGGATAAGCGACGAGCTAGTCGAATGAAAAAGCTACTGGGTCCGAAAAGAATTCGAGAAGATCATGCGAAGAACCCAGATCTTCTATTGAAAATTCAGGAAGATTATAGGGCCTTTATATCGCTCTATACAGATGGCGCATATGATGCTGGGAATGGAGCTAGTGGCTGTGCCGTTGCAATCCCTCATCGGGAAGAAGTAATCTGTATAAGATTACCAGATGGAAGTGGATCCTATCGATCAGAATGTCAAGCCATATTATCGGCTCTTGAAGAGGTATGTAAAAGAGAGTGGACCGGGGAATCTGTTGTTATTTATACAGATTGCCAGTTGTGCTTAGATTCGATAGTAAGCATAAAAGCGCCCCTGAGAGACAAAATGGTTAGAAGAATCCAAGATACGCTTATAAGAGCGTCAGAACGGCTCAAAAGTCTCCGTTTAATCTGGGTGCCTGGACACATGAATGTTACGCACAATGTCTTTGCCGACCATGGAGCTAAATATGCAAAACGATTAAAGAATGAACGCGAGGTAGTACCCTATGGATTTTTCACGGAAAACCTGGAAAACCAACACTTGAACTAGAAGATGAATCTAATTTGATAAAAATTGGCTTTAAAAGGTTATATGGTTGCAAAATGTTATATATATATCATTATCTGAAGTAAAAAATATAACAATTTGATGTTGCGCTATATTTTTTTCGTATAGTAATGGCTACGTCTCCAGTACATTACAAAATAGGACTAAGTTTGTTCTAGCCAAATTCACAACGAAAACGAAGTTTATAAATTTGTATGAGTAGAAATCATCCTTTACAAAATTCTATATACGCAATCACTACTTTGAAACCTCTTCCCGTCCCAAAAGAAATAATAGACTATATCTGCTTTATATTTCTCCATTTCGGAATTTTCCATTTCGGAATTGAGGCACTGAAGAGCGGGGGACCCTCCCTCATATTCGTAACAATTTCTTTTCGTTTCAGTATTAATGTTGCTCCTTACTTTCAGTTGAAAAAACTTTTTTCTATTTGATTTCTGATCTTTTTTTAAATAATCCCGGGAAATCCACCTCCCCCTCCACAGTAAACATATTCCCTCCCGAAATATTACTCCATGGAAAGGTCATCTTATGAACCCCCCCCCCCTCCCGTCAGAAAACCCTACCTTAGCAGAAAATGGGCGTGGGGGGAATTGCTGCCCTCCAGCATTTTCGGTCACTTAAAAAGGGCACTAAATTTTTTATATCCGATCAAATAAGCCCTCTACTGATTTTCTAGGATAACTGGCTTGATACGGTTATCCCTGGGAAAAACGAACACACAAATGTGATTTTGCTTCTTGCGGAAAATGCAAAATTCCGCATTTTGATATAGGAGCTAGAAACCTCTATGTTAATGATGTCTGATATGTTGAATCTTCTCGGTCTTAAAACTTTTGAAAGGTAACATTAAACTTGATGAATTTAATATATTTTGAATAATCATCAAAATATGATTCTTCTGATGTACCCGCTGTTAACAAGACTCTGTGTCTTAGAGTCTCGGTTACTATTGAGCCACATCACGCCTTACTTACACTTCCTTAAAAGGAACTGTTTGAACAAAAAACGGTAATAGGCTACACATAGAATAAAACTATAATTACGGTAGCAACAATTTAGGGCGTGGGGAAGGGGGCTTAAACATGTGCCAATTCCCCCAAAAATTGTACATGTTTTCATATAATTTCTAGGTAAATTTTTTAATTTTTTTGCCCGATTTGACCCCCCCCCGTCTCTCAGAAATATATTCATGAACACACACCTGAATTGTCGGTTTTATACTTTCCAGTACTGTTCAAATGTCTGATAATTAAAATCTTATCAAACAGTTCGTGGTGACGAACTCTAAGTAAGGAGCGACCCGGCTCAATAGTAATTGAAACTCTACAAAACGTTATTTTGATACCAGTAGATACATCAAAAGAATCGGATTTTTATGCTGATTTCAAATATATAAGTTTCATCAAGTTTAATTTTACCCATCAAGAGTTAGGCGCCTGAGAAAATTTGCCTTATTTTCAAAAAAAGGGGGAAACAACCCCTAAAAGTTATAGCAATTTAATAAAACTCACACCATCAGATTCAGCGTATCAGAGAACCCTACTGTAGAAGTTTCAAGCTCCAATCTGCAAAAATGTGGAATTTTGTATTTTTTGCCAGAAGAAAGATCACGGATGCGTGTTTGATTTTTTTTTTCCAGGGGTGATCGTATCGATCCAGCAGTCCTAGAATATCATTCGAACGGAAATTAAAAGTTCTAGTGGCCTTTTTAAGTGACCAATAAAACTGGAAGGCAACTTGGCCCCCTCTCACGCTCCCAGCATTATTTAGAAACGATCAGAAATTATATAAAAAAACAAGTTTGTTTTCAACTGAAAGTAAGGAGTGACATTAAAACTTAAAACGAACATAAATTATTACGTATATGAGGGTCGCTCCCATGTCTATACCTTGGTCTTTACGCTAAAGGTTTTTTAGTACTTTCAAAAGAGCTATCTATTCTAATTAACCAGCCTTTGTGATTCAGGGGTTTGTGATCTGAACAAAACTCGAACTTTAGCGTAAAGGGCGAGGTATTGACTAGGGGGCGAACTCCCTGAAATACAAGATAAAAACATACGAATATAGAAGTTCGATACGTAAATTACGTCAGAACAAAATTTCGAGAAAGCCATTTATCCAAAAAAAAGTAAACTTAATATACAAATTTTGTTTTAATTAATTATTTATGGTGAGCTAAAATAAAATCTGCATTAATTCAAAAACCTTCAGAAATTAAATAAAAAAACAAGTTTTTTTTTGACTGAAAGTAAGGACGACATTAAAACTTAAAACGAACAGAAATTATTTCGTATATGAAAGGGGCTATCCCCTCCTCAACGCATCACTCTTTGCGCTAAATGTTTGACTTTTGTCACAACTCTATTTTTTAAAACAATAAACAATTTTAGCGTAAAGAGCGAGGTGTTGAGGAGTTGACAGCCTCTTTCATATACGGAACAATTTTTGTTTGTTTTAAGTTTTAATGTCGCTCCTTACTTTCAGTTAAAAAAAAACAAACTTGTTTCTTTTTATTTAATTTTCATACTAGATTTATAGTTAAGTTAAATTAAGATATCCATTAAAATACCTTCTTCCTCAAAGCACCATTCACAGTCACTGGACATTTTAAACAAAACCAAAAAGGGACTCTATGGACTAACATTTATTTCCAGAATGAAGTTGGCTTTGAATGAAACATTGATTCCTTTTCTTAGAGGTGACTGATAATCCTTGGAAAATATTGTCTTAGTGATTTAACAAGTCTCTGGGGAAAGATGTATTCTATACTGACGTAGATTCTCCGAGGAATTGAAAAGTTATTAGTAGAAGGGGGGGGGTACCAGCCCCACGAGAACACCCTGCTGCCACCAATAACTTTTTTGCACCCCAAATATGGGCATAGAGTCATTAGGGAGAACACGTGGTTAATGGGGTCAATGACCAAAATTTCCAAGGTCGATGTTGTTGTTGTTGTTGTTTTGGCCATGTGCATAGAGTCATTAGGGAGAACACGTGGTTAATTAAAGCGATTGGGAATTTGGGAATTATTCCCCTATCGTGAATCAATAATTCCCCTTAGAAACAACAAATTAATTCCCCTTTCTTGACAGATCAATCAACCAATGACATCATCTGTCAGACTTTAAAAATTTTCGACTAGAAACGATTCTCCAGGAATAGATCCAAGTCATTAATGTCTTTGCCTCGGAAACAACTCTTTTGGTCGAACTCCAAAGGTTATTAATAACCAAACGCCATGGAAACAATTCTCCAAGAAACATCTTAGCGATGAAAGTAGAACCCTAACAGGAGGTCCCACGGGGCACCCCTGCTGCCACCTATAACTTTTTTGCACCCCTAATATGGGCATAGCCTCCCTGGGGAGAACACGTGGTTAATGGGGTCAATGACCTCTTTCTTCATGGTCTCTTTCTCCAGGTGTGTTTTTGGCACACTCTCAGCGAATGTTATGCCGTCCAGGAATTTGGAACACCTGTGCTGTCGACCTCAATTCACCTATCGTGAATCAATAATTCCCCTTAGAAACAACAAATTAATTCCCCTTTCTTAACAGATCAATCAATCAATGACATCATCTGTCAGACTTTAAAAATTTTCACCTAGAAACGATTCTCCAGGAATAGATCCAAGTCATTAATGTCTTTGCCTCGGAGACAACTCTTTTGGTCGAACTCCAAAGGATATTAATAACCAAACGCCATGGAAACAATTCTCCATGAAACATCTTAGCGATGAATTGTTTTAGCGCGGGAATCAGGTTTCTTATTAATTTGAAATGCATTAGCACAGAGATGCCAAAAACAAAAGGAACACGCTGAATTACGTTTAGGGATTATTTGGGCGAAAATGTTTTAGACAGGTTATGGAATTATTTGGGCGAAACAGTTAGAGACATTTTAAAAGATGATTTTTGAAGAGATTTTGGAAGAGGATTTGAGAGTGAAACTCTGTGGTCGTTATAATACACAAGTTCCATTAGAACAGTGTTTTGAGGTCCTCTACCCCAACCCCAAAGGGCTCCGATCCCCCTACCCCAACCCCGAAGGAAGCCCCCGGTCCTCAAAGGTCCCCCGGGCTCCCAATGGACCACCCGGCCCTCAAGGGTCCCCCAGACCCCCAATGGACCCCCCGGCCCCCAAAGGGCCCCTCCCCCCTTGGCCCCAAAAGGCCCCTCCCCTCCCTCTTCCCTCCCTATCCTCCCCCTCCTCACCGCCCCTCCCCTCCTCCTCCCTCCCCTCCCCTCCCCTCCTCCTCCTCCCCCTCCTCCTCCTCCTCCTCCTCCCCTCCCCCTCCCCCTCCCCTCCCCCATTTTTTATACTTTTTTTGTGCATTGAGACACAGAACGACCCCCTCCCCCCGGCCCTTCCCCCTCCAAAGGTCTGATTTTTCAAAGTTCATTTTGAATTTCCTTCGTTGAAATGCAAGACTTGGAATGTTTCAGTAGTGTTCGGTTGTGGTTTACCTTGTCACAGTTACATTTTCTTGATTTTTCAAAGTTCATTTTGAATTTCTTTCGTTGAGATGCAAGAGTTGGAATGTTTCAGTAGTGTTTGGTTGTGGTTTACCATGTCACAGTTACATTTTCTTGATTTTTCAAAGTTCATTTTGAATTTCCTTCGTTGAAATGCAAGAGTTGGAATGTTTCAGTAGGGTTTGGTTGTGGTTTACCTTGTCACAGTTACATTTTCTTGATTTTTCAAAGTTGATTTTGAATTTCTTTCGTTGAAATGCAAGAGTTGGAATCTTTCAGTAGTGTTTGGTTGTGGTTTACCTTGTCACAGTTACATTTTCTTGATTTTTCAAAGTTAATTTTGAATTTCTTTCATTGAAATGCAAGAGTTTGAATATTTTAGTAGTGTTTGGTTTACCTTGTCACTGTTACATTTTCTTGATTTTTCAAAGTTCATTTTGAATTTCTTTTGTTGAAAGGCAAGAGTTGGAATATTTCAGTAGTGTGTTGTTGTAGTTTACCTTGTCACAGTTATATTTTCTTGATTTTTCAAAGTTCATTTTGAATTTCTTTGGTTGGAATGCAATAGTTGGAATATTTCAGTAGTGTTTGGTTGTTGTTTACCTTGTCACAGCTACATTTTCTTAATTTTTCAAAGTTCATTTTGAATTTACTTAGTTGAAATGTAAGAGTTGGAATATTTCAGTAGTGTTTGGTTGTGGTTTACCTTGTCACTTTTACATTTTCATGATTTTTTCAAAGTTCATTTTGAATTTCTTTCGTTGAAAGGCAATAGTTTGAATATTTTATTAGTGTTTGGTTTAGCTTTTCATTGTTACATTTTCTTTATTTTTTAATGTTTATTTTGAATTTCCTTTGTTGTAATGAAAGAGTTGGTATATTTCAGTAGTGTTTGGTTGTGGTTTAAATTGTCACAGCTACATTTTCTTAATTTTTCAAAGTTCATTTTGAATTTCTTTGTTGAAATGCAAGAGTTGGAATATTTCAGTAGTGTTTGGTTGTGGTTTACCTTGTCACAGCTACATTTTCTTAATTTTTCAAAGTCCATTTTGAATTTCTTTCGTTGAAATGCAAGAGTTGGAATATTTCAGTAGTATTTCGTTGTGGTTTACCTTGTCACAGTTACATTTTCTTGATTTTTCAAAGTTCATTTTGAATTTCTTTCATTGAAATGCAAGAGTTGGAATATTTCAGTAGTGTTTGGTTTGTGGTTTACCTTGTCACATTTACATTTTCTTGATTTTTCAAAGTTCATTTTGAATTTCTTTTGTTGAAAGGCAAGAGTTGGAATATTTTAGTAGTGTTTGGTTTACCTTGTCACTGTTTCATTTTCTTGATTTTTTAAAGTTTATTTTGAATTTCTTTGTTGACATGCAAGAGTTTGAATATTTCATTAGTGTTTGGTTGTGGTTTACCTTGTCATAGCTACATTTTCTTGATTTTTCAAAGTTCATTTTGAATTTCTTTCGTTGAAATACAAGAGTTGTAATATTTCAGTAGTGTTTGGTTGTGGTTTACCTTGTCACAGTTACATTTTCTTAATTTTTCAAAGTTCATTTTGAATTTCTTTCATTGAAATGTAAGAGTTGGAATATTTCAGTAGTGTTTGGTTGTGGTTTACCTTGTCACAGTTACATTTTCTTGATTTTTCAAAGTTCATTTTGAATTTCTTTCTTTGAAATGCAAGAGTTGGAATATTTTAGTAGTGTTTGGTTTACCTTGTCACTGTTACATTTTCTTGATTTTTCAAAGTTCATTTTGAATTTCCTTCGTTGAAATGAAAGAGTTGGAATATTTAAGTTTTGCGTGGTTTTAGTTTATATTGTCACAGTTACATTTTCTTGATTTTTCAAAGTTCATTTTGAATTTCTTTTGTTGAAATGCAAGAGTTGGAATATTTCAGTAGTGTTTGGTTGTGGTTTACCTTGTCACAGCTACATTTTCTTAATTTTTCAAAGTCCATTTTGAATTTCTTTCGTTGAAATGCAAGAGTTGTAATATTTCAGTAGTATTCCGTTGTGGTTTACCTTGTCACAGTTACATTTTCTTGATTTTTCGAAGTTCATTTTGAATTTCTTTCATTGAAATGTAGGACTTGGAATATTTCAGTAGTGTTTTGTTGTGGTTTACCTTGTCACAGTTACATTTTCTTGATTTTTCAAAGTTCATTTGAATTTCTTTCGTTGAAATGCAAGAGTTGGAATATTTCAGTAGTGTTTGTTTGTGGTTTACCTTGTCACACTTACATTTTCTTGATTTTTCAAAGTTCATTTTGAATTTCTTTCGTTGAAATGCAAGAGTTGGAATATTTCAGTAGTGTTTGGTTGTGGTTTACCTTGTCACAGTTACATTTTCTTGATTTTTCAAAGTTCATTTTGAATTTCTGTCGTTGAAATTCAAGAGTTGGAATATTTCAGTAGTTGTTTTGACGTGGTTTACAGTGTCACAGCTACATTTTCTTGATTTTTCAAAGTTCATTTTGAATTTCTGTCGTTGAAATGCAAGAGTTGGAATATTTCAGTAGTGTTTGGTTATGGTTTACCTTGTCACAGTTACATTTTCTTGATTTTTCAAAGTTCATTTTGAATTTCTTCCGTTGAAATGCAAGAGTTGGAATAATTCAGTAGTGTTTGGTTATGTTTTACCATGTCACAGTTACATTTTCTTGATTTTTCAAAGTTCATTTTGTATTTCTTTCGTTGAAATGCAAGAGTTTGATTATTTCAGTAGTGTTTGTTTGTGGTTTAGCTTGTCACAGTTACATTTTTGTTGATTTTTCAAAGTTCATTTTGAATTTCTTTCGTTGAAATGCAAGAGTTGGAATATTTCAGTAGTGTTTGGTTGTGGTTTACCTTGTCACAGTTACATTTTCATGATTTTTCAAAGTTCATTTTGATTTTCTTTCTTTGAAATGCAAGTGTTGGAATATTTCAGTTGTGTTTGGTTGGGGTTTACCTTGTCCCTGTTTCATTTTCTTATTGTTTCAATGTTCATTTTGAATTTCTTTATTTGAAATGCAAGAGTTGGAATATTTCAGTTGAGTTGGGTTGTGGTTTAACTTGTCAAAGTTACATTTTATTGATTTTTAAATGTTCATTTTGAATTTCTTTCGTTGAAATGCAAGATTTGGAATATTTCAGTTGTGTTTGGTTGTGGTTTACCATGTCACAGTTAAATTTTCTTGATTTTTCAAAGTTCATTTTGAATTTCTTTCGTTGAAATGCAATAGTTGGAATATTTCAGTAGTGTTTGGCTGTGTTTTACTTTGTCACAGTTACATTTTCTGGATTGTTCAAAGTTTATTTTTAAATTCTTTTTTTTAAATGCAAGATTTGGAATTCAGTGGTGTTGGGTTGGGGTTTACCTTGTCACAGTTAAATTTTCTTGATTTTTATAAGTTCATTTTGAATTTCTGTCGTTGAAACGCAAGATTTGGAATATTTCAGTAGTGTTTGGTTGTGATTTACCTTGACACAGATACATTTTCTTTATTTTTGAAAGTCCATTTGAAATTTCTTTAGTTGAAATGAAAGAGTTGGAATATTTCAGTAGTGTTTGGATGTGGTTTACCTTGTCACAGTTACATTTTCTTGATTTTTCAAAGATCATTTTGAATTTCTTTCGTTGAAATGCAAGAGTTGGACTATTTCAGTTGTGTTTGGACGTGGTATACCGAGACACAGATACATTTTAATGATATTTCACAGTTCAATTAGAATTTCTTACATTGAAATCAAGAGTTTGAAGATTTAAGAATTGGGTGGTTGTGGTTTACCTTGCAAAAGTTACAATTTATTTATTTTTCAAAGTTCATTTTGAATTCCTTTCACTGAAATGCAAGATTTGGAATATTTCAGTAGTGTTTGGTTTTGATTTACATAGTCACAGTTAAATTTCCGTGATTTTTCAAAGTTCATTTTGAATTTATTTCGTTGAAATGCAAGAGTTGGAATATTTCAGTAGTGTTTGGTTATGGTTTACCTTGTCAAAGTTACTTTTTCTTGATTTTTCAAAGTTCATTTTGAATTTCTTTCATTGAAATGCAAGAGTTGGAATATTTCAGTAGTGTTTGGTTGTGGTTTACCTTGTAACAGTTACATTTTCTTGATTTTTCAAAGTTCATTTTGAATTTCTTTCGTTGAAATGCAAGATTTTGAATATTTCAGTAGTGTTTGGGTGTGGTTTACCTTGTCACACTTACATTTTCTTGTTTTTTCAAAGTTCATTTTGAATTTCTTTCGTTGAAATGCAAGAGTTGGAATAATTCAGTAGTGTTTGATTATGGTTTAACATGTCACAGTTACATTTACTTGATTTTTCAAAGTCCATATTTAATTTCTTTCGTTGAAATGCAAGATTTGGAATATTTCAGTATTGTTTGGTTGTGGTTTACCTTGTCACAGTTACATTATCTTGATTTTTCAAAGTTCATTTTGAATTTCTTTCGTTGAAATGCAGGAATTGGAATATTTCAGTAGTGTTTGGTTGTGGTTTACCTTGCCACAGTTACATTTTCTTGATTTTTCAAAGTTCATTTTGAATTTCTTTCGTTAAAATTCAAGATTTTGATTATTTCAGTAGTGTTTGGTAGTGGTTTACCTTGTCACAGTTACATTTTCTTGATTTTTCAAAGTTTATTTTGAATGTATTTCATTGAAATGCAATAGTTGGAATATTTCAGTAGTGTTTGGTTATGTTTTACCATGTCACAGTTACATTTTCTTGATTTTTAATAGTTCATTTTGAATTTCTTTCATTGAAATGCAAGATTTGGATTATTTGAGTGGTGTTTGGTTATGATTTACCTTGTCAAAGATACATTTTCTTGATTTTTGAAATTTCATTTTGAATTTTTTTCTTTGAAATGCAAGAGTTTGAATATTTCAGTAGTGTTTGGATGTGGTTTACGTTGTCACAGTTACATTTTCTTGATTTTTCAAAGCTCATTTTGAATTTCTTTCGTTGAAATACAAGAGTTGGAATATTTCAGTAGAGTTTGGTTGTGGTTTACCTTGTAACACTTACATTTTCATGATTTTTCAAAGTTAATTTAGAATTTCTTACCTTGAAATCAAGAGTTGGAATATTTCAGTAGTGTTTGGTTGTGGTTTACCTTGTCACAGTTACATTTTCTTGATTTTTCAAAGTTCATTTTGAATTTCTTTCCTTGAAATGCAAGAGTTGGAATATTTCAGTAGTGTTTGGTTATGATTTACCTAGTCACAATTACATTTTCTTGATTTTTCAAAGTTCATTTTGAATTTCTTTCGTTGAAATGCAAGAGTCGGAATATTTCAGTAGTGTTTGGTTATGGTTTACCTTGTCAAAGTTACATTTTCTTGATTTTTTAAAGTTCATTTTGAATTTTTTTCATTGAAATTTAAGAGTTGTAATATTTCAGTAGTTTTTGGTTGTTGTTTAAATTTTCACAGTTACATTCTCATGTTTTTTCAAGGTTCATTTTGAATTTCTTTCGTTGAAATGCAAGAGTTGGAATATTTCACTAGTGTTTGGTTGTGGTTTACCTTGTCACAGATACATTTTTTTGATTTTTCAAAGTTCATTTTGAATTTCGTTTGTTGAAATGCAAGAGTTGGAATATTTCAGTATTGTTTTATGGTGGTTTACCTTGTCACAGTTACATTTTCTTGATTTTTCAATGTTCATTTCGATTTTCTTTGGTTGAAATGCAAGAGTTGGAATATTTCAGTAGTGTTTGGTAGTGGTTTACATTGACACAGTTTCATTTTCTTGATTTTTCAAAGTTCATTCTGAATTTCATTATTTGAAATGCAAGAATTGTAATGTTTCAGTAGTGTTTGGTTCTGGTTTACCTTGTCACAGTTACATTTTCTTGAATTTTCAAAGTTCATTTTGAATTTCTTTATTTGAAATTCAAGATTTGTATTATTTCAGTAGTGTTTGGCTGTGGTTTACCTTGTCACAGTTACATTTTCTTGATTTTTTCAAAGTTCATTTTGAATTTCTTTCGTTGAAATGTAAGAGTTGGAATATTTCAGTAGTGTTTGGTTGTGGTTTACCTTGTCACAGTTACATTTTCTTGATTTTTCAAAGTTCATTTTGAATTTCTTTCGTTGAAATGCAAGAGTTGGAATATTTCAGTAGTGTTTGGTTGTGGTTTACCTTGTCACTGTTACATTTTCTTGATTTTTCAAAGTTCATTTTGAATTTCTTTCGTTGAAATGCAAGATTTGGAATATTTCAGTAGTGTTTGGGTGTGGTTTACCTTGTCACAGTTACATTTTCTTGTTTTTTAAAAGTTCATTATGAATTTCTTTCGTTGAAATGAAAGAGTAGTAATGTTTATGTATTTGTTTGTTTTTGTTTAACTTTTAACAGTTACAGTTTCTTGATTTTTCAAAGTTCATTTTGAATTTCTTTCGTTGTAATGCAAGAGTTGGAATATTTCAGTAGTGTTTGGTTATGGTCTACCTTGTCACGGTTACATTTTCATGATTGTTCAAAGTTCATTTTGAATTTCTTTCGATAAAAGGCGATAGTTTGAATATTTCAGTAGTGTTTGGTTGTGATTTACCTTGTCACAGTTACATTTTCTTGATTTTTCAACGTTCTTTTTGATTTTCTTTCATGGAAATGCAATAGTTGGAATATTTATGTCGTGTTTGGTTTTGGTTTACCTTGTCACAGTTACATTTTTCTTGATTTTTCAAAGTTCATTTGAATTTCTTTCTTTGAAATGCAAGAGTTGGAATATTTCAGTAGTGTTTGGTTGTGGTTTACCTTGCCATAGTTACATTTTATTGATTTTTCAAAGTTCATTTTGAATTTCATACGTTGAAATGCAAGAGTTGGAATATTTCTGTAGTGTTTGGTTGTGGTTTACCTTGTCGCAGTTACGTTTTCTTGATTTTTCAAAGTTCATTTTGAATTTCTTTCGTTGAAATGCAAGAGTTGGAATATTTCAGTAGTGTTTGGTTGTGATTTACCTTGTCACAGTAACATTTTCTTGATTTTTCAAAGTTCATTTTGAATTTCTTCCGTTGGGATGCAAGAGTTGGAATATTACACTAGTGTTTTGTTGTGGTTTACCTTATCACAGTAACAGGTTCTAGATATTTAAAAGTTAATTTTTAATTTCTTCCTTTGAAATGCAAGAGTTGGAATATTTCAGTAGTGTTTGGTTGTGGTTTACCTTGTCGCAGTTACATTTTCTTGATTTTTCAAAGTTCATTTTGAATTTCTTTCGTTGAAATGCAAGAGTTGGAATATTTCACAAGCGTTTGGTTGTGGTTTACAATGTCAGAGTTACATTTTCTTGATTTTTCAATGCTCATTTTGATTTTCTTTCGTTGAAATGCAAGAGGTGGAATATTTCAGTAGTGTTTGGTTGTGGTTCAACTTGGCACAGTTACATTTTCTTGATTTTTCAAAGTTCATTTTGAATTTCCTTCATTGAAATAGGTTTTGGTCGTGCTTTACCTTGACACAGTTAAATTTCTTGATTTTTGTTAGGTTAGGTTAGGTTAAGCTAGATCAAGTTAGATTAGGTTAAGTTAGGTTAGGTTAGCCTACGTACGCGCGCGTACGTAGGCTAACCTAACCGAACCTAACTTAACCTAATCTAACTTCATCTAGCCTAACCTAACCTAACAAAAATCAAGAAATTTAACTGTGTCAAGGTAAAGCACGACCAAAACCTATTTCAATGAAGGAAATTCAAACTGAACTTTGAAAAATCAAGAAAATGTAACTGTGCCAAGTTAAACCACAACCAAACACTACTGAAATATTCCAACTCATTCATTTCTACTAAATAAATTCAAAAAGAACTTTGAAAAATCAAGAAAATGTAACTGTGACAAGGTAAACCACAACCAAACACTAATGAAATATTTCAACTCTTGCATTTCAGCGAAAGAAATTCAAAATGAACTTTAAAAAATCATGAAAATGTAACTGTGACAAGGTAAACTACAACAACACACTACTGAAATATTCCAACTCTTGCCTTTCAACAAAAGAAATTCAAAATGAACTTTGAAAAATCAAGAAAATGTAACAGTGACAAGGTAAACCAAACACTACTAAAATATTCCAACTCTTGCATTTCAATGAAAGAAATTCAAAATGAACTTTGTAAAATTAAGAAAATGTAACTGTGACAATGTAAACCACAACCAAACACTACTGATATATTCCAACTCTTACATTTCAACGAAAGAAATTCAAAATGAACTTTGAAAAATTAAGAAAATGTAAGAGTGACAAGGTAAACCAAACACTACTGAAATATTCCAACTCTTGCATTTCAATAAAAGAAATTCAAAATGAACTTTGAAAAATCAAGAAAATGTAGCTGTGACAAGGTAAACTACAACCAAACACTACTGAAATATTCCAACTCTTGCCTTTCAACGAAAAAAATTCAAAATGAACTTTGAAAAATCAAGAAAATGTAACAGTGACAAGGTAAACCAAACACTACTAAAATATTCCAACTCTTGCCTTTCAACAAAAGAAATTCAAAATTAATTTTAAAAATAAAGAAAATGTAACTTTTACAATTTAAACCAATACAAAACAATAATGAAATATTCCAACTCTTTCATTTCAACGAAATAAATTCAAAATGAACTTTGAAAAATCAAGAAAATGTAACTGTTACAAGGTAAACCACAACCAAACACTACTGAAATATTCCAACTCTTGCATTTCAACTAAAGAAATTCAAAATGGACTTTGAAAAATTAAGAAAATGTAGCTGTGACAAGGTAAACCACAACCAAACACTATTGAAATATTCCAACTCTTGCATTTCAACGAAAGAAATTCAAAATGAACTTTGAAAAATCAAGAAAATGTAACTGTGACAAGGTAAACTACAACAACACACTACTGAAATATTCCAACTTTTGCCTTTCAGCAAAAGAAATTCAAAATGAACTTTGAAAAATCAAGAAAATGTAACAGTGACAAGGTAAACCAAACACTACTAAAATATTCCAACTCTTGCCTTTCAACAAAAGAAATTCAAAATGAACTTTTAAAAATCAAGAAAATGTAACTGTGACAAGGTAAACCACAACCAAACACTACTGAAATATTCCAACTCTTGCATTTCAATGAAAGAAATTCAAAATGAACTTTGAAAAATCAAGAAAATGTAACTGTGACAAGGTAAACCACAACGGAACACTACTGAAATATTACAACTCTTGCATTTCAACGAAAGAAATTCAAAATGAACTTTGAAAAATTAAGAAAATGTAGCTGTGACAAGGTAAACCACAACCAAACACTACTGAAATATTCCAACTATTGCATTTAAACAAAGAAATTCAAAATGAACTTTGAAAAATCAAGAAAATGTAACTGTGACAAGGTAAACTACAACAACACACTACTGAAATATTCCAACTCATGCCTTTCAACAAAAGAAATTCAAAATGAACTTTGAAAAATCAAGAAAATGTAACAGTGACAAGGTAAACCATAACGAAACACTACTTAAATACTCCAACTCTTGCATTTCAAATAAAGAAATTCAAAATGAACTTTGAAAAATAAAGAAAATGTAGCTGTGACAAGGTAAACCACAACCAAACACTACTGAAACATTCCAGCTCTTACATTTCAACAAAAGAAATTCAAAATGAACTTTGAAAAATCAAGAAAATGTAACTGTGACAAGATAAACCACAACAACACACTACTGAAATATTCCAACTCTTGCCTTTCAACAAAAGAAATTCAAAATGAACTTTGAAAAATCAATAAAATGTAACAGTGACAAGGTAAACCATACACTACTAAAATATTCCAACTCTTACATTTCAATGAAAGAAATTCAAAATGAACTTAGAAAAATCAAGAAAATGTAACTGTGACAAGGTAAACCACAACCAAACACTACTGAAATATTCCAACTCTTGCATTTCAACGAAAGAAATTCAAAATGAACTTTGAAAAATCAAGAAAATTTAACTGTGACAAGGTAAACCACAACCAAACACTACTGAAACATTCCAGCTCTTGCATTTCAACGAAGGAAATTCAAAATGAACTTTGAAAAATCAAGAAAATGTAACTGTGACAAGGTAAACCACAACCAAACACTACTGAAACTATTCCAACTCTTGCATTTCAACGAAAGAAATTCAAAATGAACTTTTAAAAATCAAGAAAATGTAACTGTGACAAGGTAAACCACAACCAAACACTACTGAAACATTCCAACTCTTGAATTTAAACTATGGAAATTCAAAATTAAATTTTAAAAATCAGACCTTTGGTGGGGGGTGGGGCCGGGGGGAGGGGGTCGTTCTGTGTCTCAATGCACAAAAAAAGTATAAAAAATGGGGGAGGGAAGGGGAGGGGAGGGGAGGAGGAGGAGGAGGAGGAGGGGGAGGAGGGGATGGGGAGGGGAGGAGGAGGGAGGGGAGGGGCGGTGAGGAGGGGGAGGATAGGGAGGAAGAGGGAGGGGAGGGGCCCTTTGGGGCCAAGGGGGAGGGGCCCTTTGGGGGCCGGGGGGTCCGTTGGGGGTCTGGGGGACCCTTGAGGGCCGGGGGGTCCTTTGGGAGCCCGGGGGACCTTTGAGGACCGGGGGCTTCCTTCGGGGTTGGGGATAGGGGGATCGGAACCCTTTGGGGTTGGGGTAGAGGACCTCACAACACTGTTCAAATGAAACTTGTGTATTATAACGACCACAGAGTTTCACTCTCAAATCCTCTTCCAAAATCTCTTCAAAAATCATCTTTTAAAATGTCTCTAACTGTTTCGCCCAAATAATTCCATAACCTGTCTAAAACAGTTTCGCCCAAATAATCCCTAAACGTAATTCAGCGTGTTCCTTTTGTTTTTGGCATCTCTGTGCTCATGCATTTTAAATTAATAAGAAACCTGATTCCCGCGCTAAAACATTTCATCGCTAAGATGTTTCATGGAGAATTGTTTCCATTGCGTTTGGTTATTAATATCCTTTGGAGTTCGACCAAAAGAGTTGTTTCCGAGGCAAAGACATTAATGACTTTGATCTATTCCTGGAGAATCGTTTCTAGGTGAAAATTTTTAAAGTCTGACAGATGATGTCATTGGTTGATTGATCTGTCAAGAAAGGGGAATTAATTTGTTGTTTCTAAGGGGAATTATTGATTCACGATAGGTGAATTGAGGTCGACAGCACAGGTGTTCCAAATTCCTGGACGGCATAACATTCGCTGAGAGTGTGCCAAAAACACACCTGGAGAAAGAGACCATGAAGAAAGAGGTCATTGACCCCATTAACCACGTGTTCTCCCCAGGGAGGCTATGCCCATATTAGGGGTGCAAAAAAGTTATAGGTGGCAGCAGGGGTGCCCCGTGGGACCTCCTGATAGGGTTCTACTTTCATCGCTAAGATGTTTCTTGGAGAATTGTTTCCATGGCGTTTGGTTATTAATAACCTTTGGAGTTCGACCAAAAGAGTTGTTTCCGAGGCAAAGACATTAATGACTTGGATCTATTCCTGGAGAATCGTTTCTAGTCGAAAATTTTTAAAGTCTGACAGATGATGTCATTGGTTGATTGATCTGTCAAGAAAGGGGAATTAATTTGTTGTTTCTAAGGGGAATTATTGATTCACGATAGGGGAATTGAGGTCGACAGCACAGGTGTTCCAAATTCCCAATCGCTTTAATTAACCACGTGTTCTCGCTAATGACTCTATGCACATGGCCAAAACAACAACAACAACAACATCGACCTTGGAAATTTAGGTCATTGACCCCATTAACCACGTGTTCTCCCTAATGACTCTATGCCCATATTTGGGGTGCAAAAAAGTTGTAGGTGGCAGCACGGTGTTCTCGTGGGGCTGGTACCCCCCCTTCTACTGCTTATTCAGTTTTGTGGAAAGCTAAGACCAATTTATCATAGAGTAAATCGGTTATTTTCAGTGTTTTTGATGTTATAAGTGAGACCACCGAATTGATTAATCTATCTGTCTTGACTTTTCTCTGTCCTACAGTTACCCAGCCCAGTCTTGATGCAACCTATACAACCTATTGTAAAATACTTGATAACTTCAATTCAAAATCAACGGACTCGGTCGAGGACTTCGGCATCGACCTTGTTTTGAAAAACACTCCTTTCCAATTTTTTATGATACACTGTTTTCATTTTAATTCAGGGTATATGTATAATATCATGTTTTAATGTTAAATTAAGGTATTGGTAATCGTGATAAAAATTCCCTTTATGAACTAAACATAATAGGCTATATCAAAATAATCATTCCAATCAAGACTCTTATGCAATAGAACATTTACTAGCCGAGAATCATCCTCCTTTCCATGGTTTTATCCAGGTTGGTCCTTTTAATCATGTCCTTCTAGATTATGGTAAATGGTGAAACAAATCAAAATTGTCACAGCCACTAGGATTTGTACGTTTTAAATATTAATATGATTATTATTGAAATCTGATTTCTAATCAGACACCTTAACCACATGGCCACGACTGCTTGAAAATTATGAGTTCAGTTATGAGTAACCGAAGTTTGCAAGTCCAAATATTTGTCATTGTTGGTTTGAATGTTTAAAGTGTTTGTCTTTCTCTGTTTATGTGGTTGATTCTATTTGTTTACATGTCTGGGTTGGTGTTTAATCTAGAAGGATATGATCAAAAGGACCAACCTTGATAAAACCATTAAAAAGGGGAAGGTTCTTGGCTAGTATATGTCCTATTGCATAAGAGTCTTGAATGGAATGATTATTTTTCTATAGCCTATTATGTTTTGTTCATAAAGGAATTTTTATCAAGATTACCAATTTAATTCAGGGTATAGGTATAATATTATTTTATAAAAGTATTAAATTAAGGCCTTAGTAATCTTGAAAAGAAATCCTCTTTAGGAAATAAACGATATTTCGTTTATATCCTAAAAAGGAAATTACCACTCCCTTATACAACAGTAAATGTGCTAACCAATCATTTCCTTCTAGATCGTGGTGAATGGTTAAACAGATAAAAATTCTTGCAGTCGGTAGGATTCGAACCTACGCTCCCCACGGGAATCTGATGTTTGGTCATACGCCTTAACAACTCGGCCACGACTGCTTGAAAGTTATAAGTTTTTAATATAGATATGGTTATTATTGAATTCCTAATTTTTTATGATACGTTGTTTTCAGCTTAATTCAGGGAATATGTATAATATAATTTTTAATACTAAATTAAGGTATAGGTAATCTTGATAAACATTCCCTTTATGAACTAAACATAATGGGCTATATCAAAATAATCATTCCAATCAAGACTCTTATGCAATAGAACATATACTAGCCGAGAACCATCCCCCTTTTCATGGTTTTATCAAGGTTGGTCCTTTTGACCATGTCCTTCTAGATTATGGTAAATGGTGAAACAAATCAAAATTGTCACAGCCACTAGGATTTGTAAGTTTTAAATATAAATATGATTATTATTGACTTCTGATTTCTAATCAGACGCCTTAACCACTCGCCCACGACCGCTTGAAAGTTATAAGTTTTTAATATAGATATTGTTATTATTGAATTCTTAAT
>NC_142808.1:1480415-1532915 GCF_049724085.1 Artemia sp. Qi Xiang Cuo | reverse complement strand
TAGAAGAATCGAAAAAAATTTCCCCTCCACTAGATTAAAAAATACCTTTTTTGTCTCTCCTCTCACATATATGTAAAATGCAATTCGATTCCGTTAAAATATTGTTTGGAGGTCACTTTCAATTTGCAGCTTCTTCAATGTCCTTTCAAGTTCAAATAACAGTAATGCAAAAAACAAAAATTAAGTAAAAAAAAAAGCAGAAGCCTAACTGCACAAATCGACTTGCCATCGAATCACCCTATCATCTCTTGTTCTTGTTCAAGGTTTTGTTTCTCAAAACTCTAACAGCAAAGACTTAACAAAGAGAAAGCAGTATATCAATAATGTAGTACATTAATACCTGAGAAATTTTTGAGTTGTTTTCTTTTTATATTATGGCCCTGTAGTAAATATTTATCTGTGGGTAAAGTAAGGTGACAACGTCTCAAATATCTCCAAGAAGGTAAAGGTCTAACAAACGGAAAGCATGACTGGACTCACTCTTGACTAAGAACCGTCTGCAGCCTTTCACTTCGTAATAGCATGGATGTGCCTTCTGCTCACGGTTGTATATCACGTGATTTTCTGCCAGATAAAGAAGTTCCAAAAGGTGATGAAGGAAGAAGTTGTCCTTCTTTCTTTTTGGGTGAGAACCGTGAATTTGGTCGTCCAAAACTATTTTTGGGAGACGTGACAGACTCATATGTTGAATGTGACCGAGCCATTTGAGTTTGCTGGTTCTGGGTCTTGGTGGGAATTATCTGTTGGATGTTTCGGTGTTTGATGAGTTTGGCATTTCAGACGGTCGGGGAGGGGGGGGGGGCAAAAAACGCTTCAAAAATTTATGTGAATTTTTGTTACATTTTTACGAGTTGGACAATAGTTTCGGGGAGGTAGAGTAGCCCTCCCCCTGGATACGGGCTGAACTACAATCACAAAAATTTATACTGACTTATTTTAGGTATTTTCGCTCTTCATGGCTATCTGAAATCTTCACTGGTAATTATTGACAAATTTAGACAAGCATCTGAAACCGTCGATGAGACCAATGAGTTAAATAAGTTGGCTGAACACTTTAAGGAGTTAAGGTAAAAAAAATACTGTCATGTTGGTTGTGCCAATCCACGTTGCTTTATGTGAAACTGAAAGAGAGATAAATTTGTAGTCCATTCACTTAGACTAAGCGTTCTATAGATTGGTACAACTTAAATTCTAATATCAACATTCATTACTGCAATCGGCGGTGAAGTGGATTCTTGGCAAAACTGTTGAAATCACTTAATATTTTTTTATTTATTATTATTATTTTTTTTTTTTTTGCTCTACCAATTTACCTACTGAAGTTTGAAGAGTTCAAAAAATAATTAAAAATGATATGTTTTGTTGGAAAAATAAAGAACAAAATTTAGCAAAAAAAGCAAACCATCCTACTACCCTGTTCATTTTATTCTTGTGATTTATTGAATTTAAATAATAAGTGATTTTACAAACTCAATTTATATTCTAGGTCACAAAAATATTTTTTTTAAAATTAAAAAAAAAACATTTTATAGACTTCATGTAAACCAGAGAAAATTGGCCAGCAGAGTAGGCATTTATTCACACCCCTCCCTTCAAAAGGTCAGAGTGTCATTTTATTTTTGTAGAATCTAAATAGAATTCTTGGATTCGTTTTTTCTATATACATTTGGAAGGAAGAAAGCAATGATGAACAAGTGTCAAAAAAAAGATTGTCACATATTTTTCATATCGATAATAAAACTTGTCTACGTCCTATTTATTTAAGGTACATCTGAGAGCAAGAAAATGAGTCTCCATGCGGTTATGTGACGAGTATATAAATAATAATGCTACACAAATGACATAAGGGCCGTTCTTTTACTCATCTATGTGCTAAGATCTTACACCTTTTGACAAAAAACGTTTAAAAGTGAAATCTTAGCACTAAGATCTTACATCTTATGGTGATCTTTTGCAAACGTCTTCCATGATTCTGCTCTGATCAGCGGTCTGAGAACAATGATCAGTATATAATCAAAGTTATCTCATCATTGTTCTATATGGCAGAAAGATGACGTCTTTCACACTTGTTGCTAACACCAGTGTGCTGTAAGATCTTAGAACAAAGGTGAGTTAAAAGAACGGAAATCCTTGCAGAAAGATGTGAGATCTTAGATGTAAGATCTTAGTGCAAAAAAACGGGCCTATAGTTTTGCAATTATTATAGTGACTAGAGTAGCTGCAGCAGTATGATTTTGAAATGATGGGGATAACTTCATAGTCCAAATTAGGACATGTAAGATCTTATTGTAACCTGTGGATGTCAGAAAATCGCAAAATTGTTCACATAAAACGCTTCACTGCAGCCGTTGAAACGTATAAAACATTAAGGTCGTTCGATACCTAGAAAAATCACCCTATCTCGTCTATTATCAGCTTTTTTAGTTTGTGTGGCTAAACTATTCAGAATTAATTGGGCAGTTTTGCCATAACTTGTATAGCTTAGATAAGAGATCTGAGTAAACGATAAAAACTAAAAGCCGAGACCTACTTTCCTGGAAATCTTAGAAAAAACATTAAAATTCTCCAGTTTTGTGCCAGAGATAGAGATATTTAGATTTAATGAAACTTAAATCATTAAAGCGTAAATTTAAAAAGCCGACACCTACTTTCCTGGAAATCTTAGAAAAAACATATAAATTCTCCAGTTTTGTGCCAGAGATAGAGATATTTGGATTTAATGAAACTTAAATCATTAAAGCGTAAAATTATCTGTTTTTATTGGACAGAGCAGAATTTTCTTTTTAGAGTTCAGGAAAGAGCAGTCCCTAAAAATTTTCTTGTATACCTGCTGGGAAAACATTATAAATGACCTCAAAAGATGTCTCATTGAATAATTTAACAGCTTTTGAAGTTTCCTGTTGTGCTAACTGTTTTGATTGAAATCTTTGTGGACACAGGATGTACATACTGTACTTACATTGATTAGACAGTGTTTTCCTTAACAATTAGTAAGAGACTACAAATTTCCTTTTTAAACTAGCATTTCGAATCGTTGATACTTCTAAAAACCCCTATCAATTTCTTCCATAATTGCTTTGGAAAACCCCTGTGGTGTTGAGAAAACTTGCTAATGAGTCTTTTGTCTTTGAGACTGTCAGCCGACGCTAACACTCGCAAAATGTAACTCTCTGTATCGAACGTCCTTAAGAGATATTTAACAACCATATTTATAGGAATAAGCTAAATCAAGTTTAAGAACCCAAGAAAAACATTCGAAGGGCTAATCTGTATTAGCTTAGGCCAGCTATGCCTAATAAAAAAATATAATTCCTATCTTTTATAATCATTTCCATGTTAATATCCCCCCAGGCCTCGAGTAAAAAATTTTTGTATTAGAAAGACACAGCCCTCATGTTGTTTGTCAAATATTAATGTAAAATTCTGATAAACATGATTAGTTTCTCAGTTACAGGCAATCTATGATTCGAAAAAGCTTTCATTTCAGAACAACGGATGCAATTTTTTGACGGCCCAGTAGAAATATTTCAACATTGCAGTTGGGGAACCGTTGTGATGCATAAACTTGCAGAAAAAAGGAGGAAATTTGACAAATCACGCAAAAATAGCCATTTTTGCGTGGAATCGCATCGCACCCCCTCCCTGGAAAATACCCTCCCCCCGTGGAAAATGCTCCCCCGCAGAAAATACCCCCCGTGGAAAATAAGTCTTTACAAATTTGAGAATTTTATTTGAGTTTTTTTTTCCGTAGGGGGAAGGAATTTTGGTACGTGTACATTATATGCCACTCACTCCAGTTTACGTTGTGTTAACCTCGAAAACAAACCGGTTTCTTCGTTAGTTTCTTTCATCTTAGCACAAGACAAGGCAAAGAAAAGTGACAGAATGGATGAGAAATATATTATTTGGGCTATATACTTGCACATAGGGGGTGGGGGGTGGGGTAAAGTATTTGGACAGTTTGAAGTCAGAAAACAATTCCTTCTAGGTATGGCCACTAAAAAATTACAGAAGAATAGCGAGGTATCTGGAAATTTGTTAACTAAAAAAAAAAAAAAAAAAAAAAATCCTAGTATAAAGTAAATGTAATGTTTCATTTAAGTGTTTTCTCCAAGTATTAAGTGTTATGTTTTTGTTTTCAGTGGCTGATTTTCCGAGTATTAAGTACTATTATTAGGTTAATGTAGTGTTTCATTTAAGTGTTTTATGATGATTGCTGATCAAAGTTTGTTATTTGTGCCTTTTATTTATCTTATTTTACTATGTTCATGGTTGGCTTTAAACTACACTTCAATATCTAGCTATCTAATATGCAGAATACTTGTACCGAACACATTTTGCATGCAGACCCGCTATACTTCACCCCCTTTCCTCTAATACGCAAATCTATAGCCCAAATTTGTTTCTAAAGTAACGAAAAAACTGGTATGTTCTCGAATTTTAGTACCAAAATTCGTTCCCCCTGCGGAAAAAAAACTCAAATAAAATTCTCGAACTTGGAAAGCCTTAATTTCCACGGGGGGGGGGCATTTTCCAGGGAGGTATTTACCGGCGCTGGGGGGTATTTTCCGCGGGGGTAGTCGCCGGAGGGGGGGGGGTAAACGCCTAGAACCCTCCATGGTATAAAGATATAACCATTGTTCGACCGGGTGCAATGTCAACATTTTGTTTCCAATTCATTTTACATTTCATATATGCATATAAGGTTCAACTGGTTGTTAAGTCAATATAATATTTTAAATCCTTTCCTAGAATTGTCCTACTACTTTTACGGCGAGTAATCGATTATCAATATAAAGCAAGGGCTTACATACTTATGCCAAGTACATTTTAGTCATTTACGATTTGTTTATGGGTGTATTACATGTAGACATTTTAGGTTCGATTGGCTGCAGAGGCAATATTTTGTTTCCGGTACGTCTAAGTGCATGATACACACACACATATATATATATATATATATATATATATATATATATATATATATATATATATATATATATATATATATATATATATATATATATATATATATATATATATATATATATATATATATATATATATATATATATATATATATTCCGCAACACTATAGCTGGTGAAGCCTACAAAGGGCTGTTGCAACACTTCACGCTGCCTAGCCTACATAAATCTGGTCTTTCTTATTTTGCGCTTTATTTTTTTAATTTGAAGATTAGCTTTAACTAGGCAAAGCAAATCTAGTTTTATCAGGGGTAAGTATGGTACCGCTAGGTAAAATTCTCTGAAAAGTGCGGTGCCTTTAAAAGCGTCAGCTATATTTGCTCTTAAATATACTTTAACTGCCAGGATTTAAAAATAAATTGCCCGATTTAAGTTTTGAATATTAAAACTATGCAAAATTTGAATATAGAATTTCATCGCATCACGGGAAAGTGGCATCACAACCTTTTTTTGCGAAAACATAAAAATAAAGATCCTCCAGAGCAATTGATTTATTGAGCTTCGACACTTATCGAAGTTTTAGTTCTCGGGCATTTTTTACAGGGACAGGTAGCAAGCCTGTTTTCCAACATTATGGCAGCTGGGATCGACCCCCAGCCCTTGTATGACCAAGTAAAGATCAATCCAGAGTCAACAGAAGATCGGTTTGACAGTGCCATCACAGATTTGATCATGGTTGCAGCAGTAGAACAACCTAGTGCCCATGGTAACCGGAAGTTTAAAAACACGATTTCAACATAAATGTTTGGTAAAAAAAATAGTTCATTTAGATCAATGGTGAAAAAGATTCAGCAATGGTACCTTTTTTGCAAGTTTCTTTTAATAGTATATTTTAATCGACAAAACAAGTTTCCGACTATTTTGGGAAAAAACTTGAAATTACTCGAAAATGATAGTGGGTTAAAATGAAAAATGAACCATTGGAATCACGATTATCGAATACCCTGAACTGTTGGTTTTGAGTCCCCATCATCTTAAGAAATAAGGGAAATCCCATTTTTGATGGACAATAGGGATGGGTCTCTTTTTTTTTGTCAATAAAACTTTGATTATCACGGTCTTTTACCCATTTTAAATTTTATATTTTAGTGGATTCTTAGAAAGATATCTGGGTGGATGCACTAATCTAAGGCTGGTAATGAAGTTGGTTACAGCCAAAGTTGCGAGGTTGATAGAAATTCTGAAGAAGCACAAGAACGATGATCATAACACTTTTCGGTGCTTGATTTTCGTCCAAGAAAGGGTCATCTGCAAATCACTTTGTATTGTTTTAATGGTAAGATTCTTTTTTTTTTACCGTAATTGATCTAGAAAAGAAATTCAACATAGCATGACACAACATTAATACTAGATAGATAGTATAATTATTTATCTAGATATAATAAATGCAGAAATCTAACGAAGATGCAATAAAACTGGTACAATTAGCTATAACTGAGATATTATACCTCAGAAAAGTCTCATTGCGGGAGAAAATGTGAAGAATATCATCTCAGAAAATGAAGATTGTCATTGAAGATGTTTCTCTGACACGAAGATCATCGGTTAAGATTTAAGGAAAGTTACAGTCAAGGAGATACATGGTAGGCAAAAGATTTTGAGGCTTACTAATGCGTGGGTCCTAAGAGCAACCAACCGAACATTCTTCGGGAAGTCGTCTTCTTGACTTCAGTTATATGCCCAGAAGTGCCCTGAAGGGATCTTTGCCTTTGAAAATCTGTCCCAAGGCCAATGTACCCAAGGCCCTATAAGTTTCAAATGGATCCTGATACAGTCGTGCCAAGGCTCGAGAAGGAAAGCATGTCTGCGAAAATCATGATTCTCATTGTTCCATGGTCCATGTTTCAATGTCATAAGTGAAAAACACAATCCTACCTACATTTCTTCTGAAAAACTGGCAGTGTGAGTTGGTGCTGTAGATTATGTGGCCCTACTATGTCCTTTTAATCATTTAGATATGAAATATAACCTGCAATATATACCCAATATGTGGCTGAAATTGTCTGGTAATTGCTTGAGTCTGTATTAAAATCATGGGAAAAACTGGTTACATCCTGAACGAAATAATGGGTCGAAATATTGGCCGCTTTTATCAGATAAATGTCGTTTTTTGTAAACTTAATTTGTTTTCTTTTTAATTTCAATACTTCAACCTTGGGCCTTGCTATTATTAAATTTCCTTTCGCCCAGTTAATATTCTCTCCTGTTTAACTGACTACGAAAAATCTGGAAAGAATCCGCTAATTAGCTGGCTAATTCTAAAAAAATGTAGGTGACCGGTGACTAATACAGGTACTACTACTACTACTAACAACTCACCGCAGCATCAAGCCGCCTGACGCCAACACAGCTACGCACGCTCCTACTCCACCCCAATCTATTCAAAGCCTCCCTTTTTACACCCGCCCACGAAGTTCCCATTTTCTTTAAATCTTTCTTTATGACGTCCTTCCACCCCAGACGAGGACCACTTGCTTTCCGTTTAGCCCTAGACGGTTGGCTGAAAAGAGCAATCTTCGGTAATCTATCATCCTTCATCCGCACAACGTGCCCTAGCCACCTCAACCTTTCTTTCATTATAGCCCTAGAGAGCGGTATTGAACCACATTTTTCGTATAGCCTATTGTTTGAAATACGGTCAGTCAGTCGGGTACCCAGAACAATCCTTAAGCAATTTCTCTGAAAAACATCTAGCAAATCTTCATCCGCTTTTCGGAGCGTCCATGCTTCAGAGCCATATTTGACCACTGTCACCACTTTAGCTTCTAATATTCTAATCTTGGTTTGCACTTATCTTCCTATTCTTCTAAACTTTTTTTAACTGTGAAAAAACACCCCGAGCCTTGGCTATTCTACTTTTAACATCTTTGCTGGTCCCACCATATTTACTAATAATACTACCAAGTTAAGTGAAGCTGCCCACCCTATCAATCTTTTCGTTACCCAGCGTCACCTTTTTCGTCTTCTCTTATTCCTAGCCTTAGTGGCTTAGTCTTCTTAACAATAATTTTCAAACCTATTCTAGCACCCTGAACTTGCAAAACCTCTAAAAGTTTATTCATTTTGCTCATACTTCCATCTAGGATGCTTAAATCATCAGCATAATCTAAGTCCAGGAGACTTTTTCCACCCCATTTGATTCCGTGGTCACCCATTGCCTTTCCTGTTCTCCTTAAGACAAAGATCCAATGGCAATATCCAAGGGTAAATTTTATACTTGAAGGGAGATTTACTGGGAGATTTTAACACCCAGGTCGGTAGAAATAGGGATATATGGTACTCCAGCCTAGGTAAATTTGGTGTAGGAAAAGAAAACAGTAATGGATACAGACTTTTGCAATTTTGTAGGTATAACAATCTAGTTATAACCAATACGTTGTTTGGTTATAAAATGGCTCATAAGTTAACATGGTATTCACGTGATGGTAAGACAGCAAACCTTATTGATTATGTTATAGTAAACCGAAGACTGGCAGGATTAAAAAGGGAGGCTTTGAATAGATTGGGATGGAGGAGGAGCGTGCGTAGCTTTGTTGGCCTCAGGCGGCTTGGTGCTGCGGTGTGTTGTTAGTAGTAGTAGTAGTATTGGCACTGTGCCACGTACACAGGGGAAAGTGTGAACAAATACTGGTGGCATTACGGTAGGAACATTTACTCTTTTCTATGACAACCAAAACAAACTGTAACAAATCCTGAAATAATGAAATTTTAAAACTAGCCGTAACAAGAAGAAATTTGGAAATAATGTGCTTACTTATTTGCTTAACTCCCATCGGGCTGGGTTGGCTGACTCGGGACTTCTCCTCTAATGCCATCATAACAGTATTTTCGGTATGCCTCCCTATTTGTCGCAGTCTTCAGTAGCACTGGGAAGGGGCGGTCGAAAAAGTTTTCCTACCGTTGCTTGGGACGTCATTCTTTTGGGCGAGAGGCAATAGTTCTTCCTTTAAAGGTCGTTTTAGGCAGTTGGAACTAGGGACATATACTGAACGTTTCGTAACCATTGAATCTGCTGGAGTTGGGTGATCTTCATGATGGTTTAAGAGTAGTTTAGAGAGGACAGGAACCTTCCGTTTGACACGCAATCCAGGTAAGTGATGCCAATAAGCTTTTGAAGTGATTTATTTTTGAAAGCTACCAGTCGGTGCGTGTCTTCGGCTTTTAGAGTTCTTGCCTCTGCTCTATACGTTGTAACTGAAATCACCAAAGCACGGTTAAATCGTATCTTTAGTTTTGTCGACAGATAATTATTTTCTAAATAGAGCTCAATAACTTAAAGCATGCAGAGGCGAGAGCCAGGCGCCCTTTGATATCCTTTGAAGAGTAATTTGTGGGTCTCAGCACACTTCCTTGGTAAATGAACTGATTGATATACTCGAATTTCTCATTCTGAATAGCCACTTCGGCACGAGGTAGACCTGTCTCTGGGTGCCATATTGCTTTCATCGGCTAAGTAGCACTTTTCTTCATTCTGAAGGATGTAGTTGCATCGGCGATAGTGTTTGTACCCGCTTGAAGCTCCTCTATTTTTCTATTCAGACGATGGGTGTCATCAGCGTATGCGACCAGGTCGAAGAGATAACTTTCTGAGATTACTCCTGTGTCATTAGGCCCTAGTGCTAGTAAAACATTTAGGAATAGGCAGAGCAGAATGGGTGAAAGGAGGTATCCTTGGAGAACGCCTATAGAGGTAGAAAACTTTTCAGTAACTCATTCGCTAGTCGACACCATGCTTCTTGCTGTCTCGTACATACTTTTTATAATGTCAATTAATTTAAAAAACTTTCCTACAAAACAAGTTTTTCAAAGAAAAGTAACGACTTTGGTCATTAAGCCAAAGATGTGCAGAACTAAATTCAAATAATTTTCCAAGCGTAACACTATCACAAATCAGCACCAGTAAATAAATGCAACCCAAAACAAACAAAAATTATAATAAATAACCGAGTCAAACTAAAAACGAGCAAAACATTGCACAGATAATGCCAGAATAGACTTGGTTTGGCTTAAAACTAGCAGGTCGTCCGCGTACGCAGTATAAGACATATCAGATAAATTATAAAAATACGAAGGCCTATGGATTCCTGATAACACATTTTGTATGCAAGTTTTAAACAGATAAGGTGATAGCACTCTACCCTGTCTTACTCCAGATTGAACTGGTATATTACCATAGTACCCTGTACCTGATTTCAAACGAAAAAACGAATTACTATACCAAAATTTAAGTACACGTATGACAGAAGGGTTCACTCCAAACTCTGACAAAGAGTGTTACACTTGTGCATGGCAAATACTGTCGAAAGCTTTAGACAAATCCAAAGCGCAAATATGTTTCGTAACCTTAGACTGGGCATCATAAAGAATTGAAGGTAAAACCTTATGCGCATGTTGGCACCCAATACGAGGTTGAAATCCAAATTGGTTTGTGTCTTTTGCAGTTCGTTCAGTAATATATGCAAGCAGAACATATTCAAAAATCATTCTGATATTGCAAGCAACAGTGATGGGCCTATATAAACTGCAATCAAAAGGGTCTCTTCCACGTTTAAGAATAGAAGTCACTGTTCCGCAAAGGAAGGAATCAGGCACCATTGACAAACATAAACAGAACTGAAAAAGTAACTGGACCTAAGTGACTAGTGCCGGACAATCAAAACGTAAATGGTGAGCGTTAATCCCATCAAGATCACTGGATTTAGACTTAAGTTTAAGCATACAATTAACAATACCTTCAGTTGATACAGGAATAACATGACGTTGCAAAGATTTAGGTGGCAAAAATTTAGAAACTAAGCACTTAAAATGATAATGAACACTATACTCAATCTTACAAAAAATATTTTTATAATGCCTAAGCCAAGACGCATCTGGGATGACATTACTGGTCCCTAGTGAATCAAATTTAGACGCATTAACGACTTCCTTCCACTGTACTGCACTTTTAGGGAACTTTTAGGGCACTTCCACTGTACTGCACTTTTAGGGAACTCAGTACCATTATCACGAACCACACGAAGATACCGCTTACACTCCGCTTTTGTCTTGCTTTATGTGTCAAACAATTGGCCTCGCAAGGGCTGCCCACACGCAATCCAGATGCGAAGCCAAAGTTTACCACGATTTTTGACGGCTTTAATACCGGGGTCTTCTTTCCAAATCGGACTTCGAGTTTTGAGTTTAACCCGGACAAGGAAGACATCCACATTCTCAGCTTGTTTCATGTACTCAACTAAGCGAAGGTAATAAACATTCAGTTGCACTCTGGCTTGTGGTGAAAAAAGCTCGTGCACATTAGATGAAAAGGAATCTTGACACAGTATAACAGAGTTGTTAGGGTAGAAATATATAAAGGCCCATTAGCTTTGCTCCACTCTCGTTTCATACACCATTTCTTATAAGTTATTTTATGAGGGCATATAAGGATTTTTTGAATGGGTGGTCGTATAAACATCAGATGGGGCGTATTTTATTTGAAATTAGAAGTTATAGTGTCCTTTTTAAGAGTCAAAGTGGTTTAAGAGCAAACATCCCCCCCTCCATGCTCAGCATTTGCCTTAACACCTCCAATCAAAATTTGGAGATAATTTTATTTATCGTAGTTGAAGGTTTCAGAAATTATGTCTGTGAGGAAGACAACACCCCCCCTCCCTACAGCTTTCAGGGAAAGGGTTGTAAAGTTATGCCCTTGGTCGTATACGCGTTGGAGGGAACTCATTGGATTGGTATTCATAAGTTCTAGTGCCCTTTTTAAGAGTCAAAGTAATCAGAGCCCAGCTACCCAACACCCACACACACACGAACACAAACACTTCGTGTTCTCCTGAGATGTATCCAATAGGTATTTTGAGACAGTCTTTTTATTCAAAATAGTCCAAATATCAAATAACAAGGCTTTTGAGGTTGATACAAACCATCAGAGCCTGAGGCGAGGGTTGTAAGTTTTGCCCCTGGGGCATTTAAGTTTCTTATGGAAGGGATGGTCTTATGGATGGTTCAAAAGCCTACTGCGTCAGTTTCGCTGTTAAAAGTAAATGTGTCTTATCAGTCTTTGGAAAGAACAAATGAAACTAAACTGAATATTTGATATACAAGGGTGTCAATTGCTGAAAGCTCAGCAATTCAAAATTCTTTTTCACTGTGATTTTTTTTTTTTCAATGTTGTAATAAGCAGAAAAGAAAATATTTGTAATATAATTCGTTATTTTTAGGGAAGAATATTGAATTAACGAATAGTGCTAATTTGACTATTACAGTTAGGGAAGGGGGCAGTTACCAAACTCCAGTTTAAAGTTATTTTTGTTCGTTTTAAGCTTGATGTGAATATTCAATTTAAGTTTTACTCGTTTTAAGGTGTATTTATTTATTTAAATGAATAAATAAATGAAGTTATGTAATAGCCATTTTGTTCAAAATAGGCCAAAGGCAAAATAACTATGCCTACAGGGTCGTCACCCCCCTTGGCCCCTGGGGCAAGGACTATAAGTTAAGCTAGTTAGCCATTGTTAACATATATGGTTTTTATGGAAGGAGTGGTTGTATAAACGTTGGAAGTTGGCTCATTTGATTGGAATTTGAGAGTTCTCTTTCCCTTTTTAAGATTCAAAAGTGATTGGAAAACAATCAGTCTTTCCCTCTTGCACCAATTCCCCAAATGAATTGAATCAAGATTTTGAGATGGCGTTTTGTTTAAAATAGTCCAAAGGTAAAATAAGTATGCCTCTATAAAGATTTTTATTGGAAAAGAGGATATGTCTAAAATGCCACTTTTGACAAAAAAAAAATAGTTATAGTAGTAACGCGGTAATTAGACTCCTTTAGAATAAATAATGTTGACGATTTTCCTCAAAATTGGTTGAGAATTCTCTCCTTATTTGTCCAGTTTACCTTCGAGCACGCCTGTCCTGTTTGGCATCTCCAACGAATTGTCGGAAAAAACAGAGGCTGTCTAAAAAAAGGTGCCTAAGAATTGTCTTCAATGAGGGTGTAGTCTCTTCTTTGGAGAGCCAATCTGATCATCCTGAAGCAAAGGAGAATAAAACTTTCCTTGCGTTTCGTCAACAATGCCCTCCATTACAAATTCCTCTCACCAATTAAATTTTTCATTGAGAAATATAGAAGAAGTTTCGTCCCGTATATGATTGGTATGCTAAATAAGTTGCTAGATAAGTTGCTAAATAGTTGGTATGCAACTAGCTAGTTGAATTTGACAACACTGTTCATCCGTACAATCTGTTGATTCCTGAAGAAACCTTTCAAAGAAAGCTACACTTTCTTAAGCAGATTGAAACAAACAAAACTAGCTAGTTGAATTTGACAAAACACTGTTCATCCGTACAATCTGTTGATTCCTGAAGAAACCTTTTAAGTAAAGCTACACTTTCTTAAACATATTGAAATAAACAAAACTACCTAATTGAATTTGACAGCACTGTTCATCCGTACAATCTGTTGATTCCTGAAGAAACCTTTTAAGTAAAGCTACACTTTCTTAAGCAGATTGAAATAAGCAAAACTAGCTAGTTGAATTTGACAACACTGTTCATCCGTACAATCTGTTGATTCCTGAAGAAACATTTTAAATAAAGCTACACTTTCTTAAGCAGATTGAAATAAGCAAAACTAGCTAGTTGAATTTGACAACACTGTTCATCCGTACAATCTGTTGACTCCTGAAGAAACATTTTAAGGAAAGATACGCTTTCTTAAGCAGATTCTAATAAACAAAATTATCTAGTTGAATTTGACAACACTGTTCATCCGTACAATCTGTTGATTCCTGAAGAAACCTTTCAAGGAAAGCTACACTTTCTTAAGCAGATGGAAATAAACAAAATTAACTAGTATAATTTGACAACACTGTTCGTCCGTTCAATCTGTTGATTCCTGAAGAAACCTTTTAAGGAAAGCTACACTTTCTTAAGCAGATTGAAATAAACAAAATTAGCTAGTAGAATTTGACAACACTGTTCAATTGTTGACTCCTGAAGAAACCTTTCAAAGAAAGCTACAATTTATTAAGCAGATTGAAATAAACAAAACTAGCTAGTTGAACTTGACAAAACACTGTTCAGCCGTACAATCTGTTGATTCCTGAAGAAACATTTTAAGTATAGATACGATTTCTTAAACAGATGGAAATAAGCAAAACTAGATAGTTGAATTTGACAGCACTGTTCATCCGTACAATCTGTTGACTCCTGAAGAAACATTTTAAGGAAAGCTACAATTTATTAAGCAGATTGACACAAGCAAAACTAGCTAGTTGAATTTGACAAAACACTGTTCATCCGTAAAATCTGTTGATTCCTGAAGAAACCTTTCAAGGAAAGCTACACTTTCTTAAGCAGATTGAAATAAACAAAACTAGCTAGTTGAATTTGACAACACTGTTCATCCGTACAATCTGTTGACTCCTGAAGAAACCTTTCAAAGAAAGCTACACTTTCTTAAGCAGATTGAAATAAGCAAAACTAGCTAGTTGAAAGTGACAACACTGTTCATCCGTACAATCTATTGATTCCTGAAGAAACCTTTTAAGGAAAGCTACACTTTCTTAAACAGATTGAAATAAGCAAAACTAGCTAGTTGAATTTGACAGCACTGTTCATCCGTACAATCTGTTGATTCCTGAAGAAACCTTTCAAAGAAAGCTACGCTTCCTTAAGCAGATTCGAATAAACAAAACTATCTAGTTGAATTTGACAACACTGTTCATTCGTACAATCTGTTGATTCCTGAAGAAACCTTTCAAGGAAAGCTACACTTTCTTAAGCAGATGGAAATAAACAAAATTAACTAGTATAATTTGACAACACTGTTCGTCCGTTCAATCTGTTGATTCCTGAAGAAACCTTTTAAGGAAAGCTACACTTTCTTAAGCAGATTGAAATAAACAAAATTAGCTAGTAGAATTTGACAACACTGTTCAATTGTTGATTCCTAAAGAAAGCTTTCAAGGAAAGCTACACTTTCTTAAGCAAATTGAAATAAACAAATTAGCTAGTAGAATTTGACAACACTGTTCAATTGTTGATTCCTGAAGAAATCCTTCAAGGAAAGCTACACTTTCTTAAGCAAATTGACATAAACAAAATTAGCTTGTAGAATTTGACAACACTGTTCATCCGTACAATCTATTGATTCCTGAAGAAACCTTTCAAGGAAAGCTGCACTTTCTTAAGCAGATTGAAATAAACAAAACTATAGCTAACTTAATTTGACAATACTGTTCATCCGTACAATCTGTTGATTCCTGAAGAAACCTTTCAAGGAAAGCTATACTTTCTTAAGCAGATTGAAATAAACAATATTAGTTAGTAGAATTTTAAAACGCTGTTCATCCGTACAATCTGTTTATTCCTGAAGAAACCTTTCAAGGAAAGCTACACTTGCTTTAATAGATTGAAATAAACGAAACTAGCTAGTGGGATTTGACAACACTGTTCATCCGTACAATCTGTTGATTCCTGAAAAAAACTTTCAAGGAAAGCTACACTTTCTTGAGCAGATTGAAATAAACAAAATTAGCTAGTAGAATTTGACAACACGGTTCATCCTTACAATCTGTTGATGTTTTGGCCCCCACCATTACTAAAACCTGTATAACTGCGTATAGAGATCTTTTGTATCAAAACTGATTATCCGATTTTTTTTTTTTTTAATACACATGGTTGGCTAAGTTTTGACTTTACCAATTAAGGCAATCAAAATTTATTTTAGTTACCTTGGTACTTTAAAGTTCCTACCCATATTTTGATTCCTGATTAATACAAAAAAAAAAAAATATAGATTGTAATTTAATTTGAGCGTCACTATTTGCCCTCCTTATCCATGTTATGAATCCATATACTTCCTAATTTAAGTTTAAATGCATTTATCTCAACGTCTAATTGATCAATGGCCAACGGGAAGCAGGTAGCTCTTTGGAAATGATTAAATTTTTAAAAAAATCAGGTTTTTCAACTAAAAGTAAGGAGCAACATTAAAACTTAAAGCGAACAGAAATTATTACATATACGAGAGGTTTGCCCCTTCGTCAATACTTCGCTCTTTACGGTAAAGTTCGAATTTTGTTCCAATTCTTTAAGAATGACCCCCGAATCACAAAGGCTGTTTAATTAGAATAAATAGCTCTTTTGAAAGTAATAAAAAAAACTTTAGCGTAAAGAGCGAATTATTGATGAGGGAACGAACCCCCTCATATACGTAATAGTTTCTGTTCGAATTAAGTTTTAATGTTGCTCCTTACTTTCAGTTGAAAAAACATGTTTTTTAGTATAATTTCTGATCTTTTTTTTAAATAATGCTGGGAAATCTGGCGTCCTCTTCATGGAAAATTCCCTTCCCCCATGAAAAATTCCTCCATGGAAACATCCTCCGACTTAACCCCTCCTCCCCCCACAAGAAAAAATCCTCCCTGAAAACGTCTGTATACTTCCCAATAACCTATATTATATGTAAACAATGGGCAAACTTCACAACTTGCAGCCCAACCCCCGAGGATTGTGGGGGATCAAGTCATCCTCAAAGACATGGTTATTAGATTATTTACTATGCTGAACAAAATGGCTATCTCAAAATTTTGATCGGATGACTTGGGGAAAAAATGAGCGCGGGAGAGGATCTAGTTGCCCTCCAATTTTTCGGTCACTTTAAAAGGGCATTATAACTTTTAATTTCCGTTCGAATAAGCCCTTTCGCAGTATTCTAGGACGACTGGGTCGATGCGATCACTCCCCGGGGGAAAAAACACGCATCCATGATCTTTCTTCTGGCAAAAAATTCAAATTTCCACATTTTTGCAAATATGAGCTTGAAACCTCTACTGTAGGGTTTTCTAATACGCTGAATCTCATGGTGTGATTTTCATTAAGATTCTGTGACTTTTTCCCCCTTTTTTCGAAAATAAGGCAAATTTTTTCAGGCTTGTAAGTTTTGATGGGTAAGACTATCTTTGTGAGACTTATATTTGAAATCTGCATAGAAATCCAATCCTTCTAATGGTATCAAAATTTCGTTTTTAGAGTTTTGGTTACTATTAATCCGGTCGCTCCTTACTCACAGTTCGTTACCACGAACTGTTTGAAAAGTTATACTATGGCTTCTACGTTTGTTACAACATTAAGCAGCCTGAGATTGACTCACTGGGGCACACTCCCCTTTATCATTCAGAACTTCTTCGTCGATGACTTCTCAAGAAACATGATGCATCAAGTCATTTTCCGACTAGCTAATGTGAGGCGTCCAACCTCATTTTTACTACCTCACATCATATGTGGTTGAACTATACTCAAGATTTGGTTTCCTTCTATCCGGAGTATGCATCTAAGCAATTTATTTATCTTGGAGAATCGTGGGAGTAAGAATAGTTGTAAATTTATTTCCTCTACAAGGATGTGTGTATGCATAATTTTATGTATTCTTTTTTATTCTATTCTATATATTTTATATGTTCTATATATTCTTTTCTGTTTAATGATGTGTATTCTAAAGGTTAATTCTATTGATGCAAATGTTGCGTGGCCATTCTTTATACATGTTATAATTTTTACTGAATCGTCCTGGTGTATGGCACGCTAAACTTGAAATCTTTTGTCCATGAGGACAGAAGTCCTGGTGCTGCTGGTTATTGGTGCTGCAGTCCTGGTGCTGCACGGTACTGTCCGTGAGAACAGAAGTCCTGGTGCTGCAGTCCTGGTGCTGCACGGTACTTTCCGTGAGGACAGAAGTCCTGGTTCTGCTGGTTATTGGTGCTGCAGCCCTGGTGCTGTACGGTACTGTCCGTGAGGACAGAAGTCCTGGTTCTGCTGGTTATTTGGTTTGGACGGGGGGTCAGTGGAGTGACGCTGTAAACTCAGCCAGAGTCGACCCAGCTCTAAATGGGTACCTGGAGAAATATGGGGAAAGTCAACAGGAGGGGTGGACAAAAGCACAGAACGGTTGGCTCCCAACAGCCCATTCCACTTCCTGGCTGAAGGGCTATAAAAGTGGGAACAGAACCACCCGTAGGGACTGTAAAGTTCAGTTCCGTATTCTTACCGTTTACTTTATCCTGGCGAAGATTTTATTTTTTGGAATAATAAAATAATAATTATTTTTTTTTACCTAAAAATTATTATTAATATAATTATATGAATAATAAAATATTATAATAATAATAATAATAATATGTATTTTTTTACCAGCCTCTTCACCCACACGTCTCTAAAATCCCCCTCTCCCTCCAAACAATTGGAGAATTTTGTCCCTTCCCTACTTGCCTAATTATTGTGCATAGTATCACCCATCACTTGTCAGTATTATGAATTCTTAATTAAATAAAAGTTTCTTTTACTTTTGCCTTTACTCGAAGGAAAACTCCTGAAAATGTTGTAGACTTTGTTTTCCAGAAAATCGCCAGCCTCTGCCCGGATCTTTCTTTCTTGAGAATTTTATATATAACTGGTGACGATATGAGCAGTAAATATATATCAAAGGATACTGAAATCGACAAATTCAAGCACAAATGCATTATGTCAAGGTAAGCTTCATAATTTCCGATTTTTAAACAGCTATTATAGGCACCACAATATTTTAGGGGAAAAACAGTATCTAAGAAAGGGCAAATTAAGTTTTCAAACGAGAGAACGTAGAACCAGCAAAAAAACGAGGTTTAGTCTCTTCATTTTCTTAGTATTTATTTTGGCTTTGTCGTTTTTTTTTTTGTTTTTTTTGTGTGTGTTTTTTTTTACAAATGGGCTAAGATACTGTATCGGTTTAGTCAAAAAAAAAAAAAGTAATAATAATAATACGCACACTGTCAAAATGTTATGTTCCCATTGACTCATGGTGGAGCTGTGGGTCAGAGCCTGGTAGAAAAGGTGTTTTGTGTAGAAACTTGTATGGCGTTGTAGAACTTCGTGCAGCATGGTAGAGCGTGATAGACGATGGCAGGAAATACTAGAAACCTATTCAATATGCCAAAGGTGGTACTTTTAGCTGCACTGATATAGAAAACAATATTCGTTCACTGGCATGGTGCACCGAACCTAAAACTCTTTTCTCCGCCCCCTTTCTTGTAAAGATAAAAGACTCTTCTGATCCGTTAATGGTGCAAAGGGCATTGAATCAATTTTTCAGTTGCTGGTCTTTTTTTACAGGGTCAGATAGGGTGTGTGTTGCCCAACCTTAGGGCAGCAGGAATCGAACTTCAGGCACCAAATTTCCAAGCAGATCACCAATTCACTGTTCTACCACAGCCCCCTCCTCCCTTTGTACACATGTACTATAATGAAATCCTATCTTTTAATATGTCTATTATTTACGTTTCTAGTTGGCGTACGCAATTCTCTCGTATTGACACTTATATAAGAGCGAAATATTCCTAAGAGCGTATATCTTGGGATTTATTTAATTATTCTACAGGTAAATAATAGTTATTCTATAACTATGGGATCTATATTTAGTATATATAGAAATTGAGATATGGAGAAAAATAGGCTCTATAGTTTCAGGGTTGAAAATCTAACAGCAGAAAATATGCGGAATGTTTAGCTTGGTTTGATATATAAAGGGGGGAGATGGTTAAGTCTTACGGAAAAAAAAGAAAAATCATGCAAATGTACAATTCGCTCCGGTGCTTACTTGCTCCGACGTTTGGTCCTGTTAAAATGGGCCATGTCATTTCGACAGGAATTTAACATTTTTTTTCTTCGTTTTATTACAAAAAAGAAGAAAACCAGTGATTCATCTTTTTATATCTTGTGAAGTACTCGCGAGGGCTGATGAACCGAGCTACCACCTAAGTGAAGTGAGCACCTTTGCAAGGACCTGCAAAAACACCTGCAAAACGTGTCTTTCGAAAAAAAAAAAGAGCTCTATAAATTGTTTGTCTTTTATACATAAATTTATATAACAATTATATATATATATATATATATATATATATATATATATATATATATATATATATATATATATATATATATATATATATATATATATATATATATATATATATATATATATATATATATATATATATATATATATATATATATATATATATATATATATATATATATATATATATATATATATATATATATATATATATATATATATATATATATATATATATATATATATATATATATATATATATATATATATATATATATATATATATATATATATATATATATATATATATATATATATATATATATATATATATATATATATATACTATCTTTATAAGTGAGTAATAATTGTGTATGTATGTTCTCGATAACGACTCCCTATTTTTTCGCGAAAATTGGTATCTTGGGATATTCTCGCATATAAAAACGATCTAGATAGGCCAGAAGTATGAGATATATCGTTAAGAGCCTTAATTTTGGTTTTTGCAAATGACGTCATGTACTATGTTATTACATCATATAAGAATTTCTTATGACATCATATATAGCATATATAAGATTGTTGAGTTTCCAATGAAACAGCTATTTATATAATAGAATGCCTGTTGAAAGGCTCAACAAATGAAAATTTGCAGTTGCAGTTACTATAAATGATGATTCTTTAGAACCAACACCTGAACTATTAAACGTGATAAGATGTGAAATCTGACAACCTGGACCATCAATTGCGACAACACCAATACGGACAGCTAAAGCAAAGGCCGTTGCTAAATTGTCTGAAGTAATCAAAATCCAAAAACGTATCAAAAATGAAAATGAAGAGCAAAGACACGGGCGGTTAGAAGATGTGCAGAAATGACAATTAGAGCGTGTTAAAAATGAAAATGAAGGGCAAATACATATGCGGTTAGATGACATACGACACCGAACAAGTGATGGAGTCAAAAATAAAAATGAAGCGCAGCGAATCAATGAACATCAACCTGGATAATGAGAATCAAAACGAGTCAAAATTAAATATAATAGACATGATGATTGGGTTTGGTATTTTGACATGGCTAATGTCATGAATGCCTACCATACCTTTCTTGAAAAAACAAAAGTTCGACGATATGTATTTCATAATGACGAAAGATAAGCCGAGGTGTAACGAAGCAAACAAATTGAAAAAAGAATAGCAATGATGATTGGGTTTTGATTTTGATATGGATAAGGTCATCAATACCTACCATACCTTTGAAAATAAAAAATATGGACTGGATAAATCTTTGGATGAAAAATAAGTTTATTTCCCACCACCTGAACAATTAAAATATTCAAAGGTTCGGGATTTTGACATGGATAAGGTCATCAATGCCTACCATATCTTTGTTAAAAAAATCAAAGGTTTGACGATATGTATTTCATAATGACGAAAGATAAGCCGAGGTGTAACGAAGCAAACAAATTGAAAATGATAGCGATGATGATTGGGTTTTGGATTTTGACATGGATAAGGTCATCAATACCTACCATACCTTTGAAAATCAAGAATAGGGACAGGATAAATCGTTGGAAGAAAAAGAAGTTTTTGTCCCACCACCTGAACAATTAAAATAAACAAAGGTGTGGCGATATGTCTTTCATAATGACAAAATACAAGCCGAGGTAAAAGTTAAAGGTCCAATAAAAAAAAAATTAATTTTACAAAGCCATCACTTCTAATTTAAGGTCCATTTGGACATCATGACGTCAAGAAAAGGCTCAAATTGTATGCGTTTAGAAGACAAGCGACAGTGAGAATCTATATATAGAAGTCTGCCGCGTGCCACATACCTTTGTTAAAAAAACAAAGGTTCGGCGATACGCATTTCATAATGACGAAAGATAAGCCGAGGTGTAACGAAACAAACAAATTGAAAATGATAGCGATAATGATTGGGTTTCAGATTTTGACATAGATAAGGTCATCAATATCTAACATACTTTTGAAAATCAAATATATGGACTGGATAAATCGTTGGAAGAAAAAAATTCTTGTTCCATCAACTGAACAATTAAAAGTAACAAAAGGTTCGGCGATACGTCTTTCATAATGACAAAAGACAAGTCAAGGCTAAAGAAGCAGTTACTGTCCCACCACCTGAACAATTAAAAGAAACAAAGGTGGTCCTCAATGCCTTCCATACCTTTGAAAATCAAAAACCTGGACTAGATAAATCGTTTGAAGAAAAAGATGTTATTTTTCCCGCCACCTGAACAATTGAAAGAAACAAAGGTTCGGCAATTTGACAAAAGAGGAGCCGAGGCAAAAGTTAAAGGTCCAAAAAAACATAATTTTACAAAGGCACCACCTCTAATTTAAGGTCCATTTGGACGTCATGACATCATAGGCAGCAAAATAGTGCTGCCTAAGTAAAGAACCATGTTGGCAAAATGTATTATTTATTTATTTTTTTTTTTTTTCAAACCAGGGCACTTCGTATCGAAGGAGTTGTTGTAGAAACTTCGAAAAGGGCTCATTTGATTGGAAATTGAAGTGGCTAGTGCCCTTTTTAATAGCCAAAAGTGATTGGAAGGCAACTAACAACCCCTCCACACCCACCATTTCCCCTAACACATCCAATCAAAATTTTGAGATAGCCACTTTGTTCGGCGTAGTTGATTTCCAGATAGAAAATATGTTTTTGAGGAGGACAACCCTCAGGGCAGAGGTTTTAAGCTATGCCCTGGGGGCATATAAGAACGATGTTGGCACAATGTACTATTTATTATATTTTCCTTTAGACCAGGGCACTTCGTATTGAAGAAGTTGTCGTAGAAACTTCGAAAAGGGCTCATTCAATTGGAAATTGGAGTGGCTCGTGCCCTTTTTTATAGTCGAAAGTGATTGGAAGGCAGCTAACACAATCCTTCCACGCACACCATTTCCTGAAACATATTCAATCAAAATTTTGAGATAGCCATTTTGTTCAGCGTAGTTGATTTCCAAATTGAAATTACTTTTTTGAGGAGGACACTCCCCCACAGCCCTTAGGGCAAGGGTTGTAAGTTATGCCCTTGGGGCATATAAGGTTTTTTTTATAGAAAGTGTTGTCGCAGAAACTCAAACCGAGCAGAAATTAACATAAGTTAGGCGCAAAACCCCTATGCCTTCCCAAGGCCAGAACAAAATTTGCACTTTACTGGAAAATATAAATGTTTTTACTTTTATAACCTTAATAAATCAAATAATATTAACATTTTGATTACTAAATATCAGTATATGTATATTAAACTGAAAATGCACATTCATTTGTATTTTTCAGTAAAGTGCAAATTTTGTTCTGGGTTTGGGAAGGCATAGGGGTTTTGCACCCAACTTATGTTAATTTCTGATCGTTTTGAGTTTGACTCGGTTATTTACTGTAATTTCTGCTCGTTTTGGGTTTCATTTTTTTATCGATACTGATTTGTGGTACTTTCACGCTTGGTAGATTATTTGATTTTATTTTTGCTCATTTTTTGTTTAATGGAGTTCTTTACTTTTCTTTGAAAAACTTATTCTGTGGAAAAAGTTTTTAAAATTAATCTACTATTAAAAAAGGCACCAGCCCTTTCAATTTCCAATTGAATGAGCCCTTTTGAAGTTTCTACGACAACGCTTTCAGTAAAAACCTCATCTGCCCCCAGTGCATACGAGCTCTGAAGCTCGTAACTTACAACCCTTGCTCTGAACTGCGGTGGGGGGAGGGGTTGTCATCCTTAAAGACCAGGTTTCCAAACCTTTCAACCACATTAACAAAAGTGCGGTATAAAAAAGGTGACTGGTTTTGTGTAAGGATAAGGTGGGCGTGAGCAGAGAACTATTTACGTTATGTGACTTTCGAGTAATAAAAAGGGCAGTGTCTCTTCCAATTTCCAATTGATTAAGCTCCACGCTCAGTTTCTATGTCAATTATTGCGATAAGATCCTCACATGCCCCCAGGGCATAACTTATAATCCTTGCCCTGAGGGATATGGGGGAGTGTCCTCCTCAAAAATATATTTTCTATGTGGAAATAAACTATGCTGAACAAAATGGCTATCTCAATATTTTTATTGGATGTGTTTGGGGGACTGATGGGCGTGGGGCGGGCTAGTTGCCCTCCAATCATTTTCGACTATTAAAAAGGGCACTAGCCCTTTGATTTCCAACCGAATGAATTTTTTTGAAGTTTCTACGACAACGCCTTCTTAATAAACCTTATGTGCCCCCAGGGCATAACTTAAAACCCTTGCCCTGAGGGCTGTGGGGGAGAGTCCTCCTCAAAACATATTTTCTATCTGGAAATCAACTACGCTGAACAAAATGTCTATCTCAAAATTTTGATTAGATCTGTTTTGGGAAATGATGGGTGTGGGGGGGGGGGCTAGTTGCCCTCCAATCACTTTTAACTATGGAAAAGGGTACAAGCCCTTTGAATTTCCAATCGAATGAGCTTTTTTTGAAGTTTCTACGACAATGCCTTCTATAAAAACATTATATGCCCCCTGGGCATAACTTAAAACCCTTGCCCCGAGGGTTGTTGGGGATTGTCCTTCTCAAAAACATATTTTCTATCTGGAAATCAACTACGCTAAACAAAATGGCTATCTCAAAATTTTGATTGGATGTGTTTGGGGAAATGATGGGCGTGGGGGGGAAGGGGGCTAGTTGCCCTCCAATTTTTTTCGACTATTAAAAAGGGAACTAGCCCTTTGAATTTTAAATCGAATGAGCCTTTTTTGAAGTTTCTACGACAACGCCTTCTATAAAGACCTTATATGCTCTCAGGGCATAACTTAAAACCCTTGCCCTGAGGGTTGCGGGGGAGTGTCCTCCTCAAAAATATATTTTATACATGGAAATCAACTACGCTGAACAAAATGACTATCACAAAATTTTGATTGGCTGTGTTTGGGGGAATGATGGGCGGGGGGGGGGGGCGAGTTGCCCTCCAATCACTTTCGACTATTAAAAAGGGTAATAGCCCTACGAATTTTCAATCGAATGAGCCTGTTATGAAGTTTCTACGAAAACGCCATTAGTGAAAACCTTATACGCCCCCAAGTTATAACTCATAACTCTTGTCCAGTGGGTCATGGGGGAGCTTCCCTATCAAACACACTTTTTTTATATAGAAACTAACTGCACTGGGAAAAACGATTATATCAAAATTTTTATTGGATGTGTTGCGATAGAAAAATTAGTATTTGAATAAAACGTATTCTTATTAATCAAAAACAAAACCCAGCTTTCTCAATAAATCAGATATGAATGGCATGGGTTTATTTCCCTATTTCTTATTTCTTGCATTTGAACCGGAAGCCGTAATTTCTCTAATATACATATTAATCGAATTGTATTTTAATGCTGATATTCAATATCTTTGAATTATTTCATTTAATTTAATCAATTAAAAGTTACGAGGAATTAAGAATTATTGAACTAGAAATACTGACGTCTCAGAGCTTTGTTTCCGCGGCGCAATTAGATCTTGCTTAAGAGATACGAATTCTTATAGGCTAGCAGGGGTTAGAAACTCTTTCTAAGCTGGGGCGATGACAACTTTTGGTTCTTTCAGGGATGAAAAAGCGTGGCCTCTTCTTTCCAGGTATTTAGAGATCAGATTCTTTTAGGAACATTTAACCTGGGGACTTACGAACTAATTATCTATTGCTGGACTAGATTCAGACATATAAATAAAGCAAACATAGATAAAAAGACAATAGATTTATTGAGCTTAAATGCTTAATTGCAAAGGAACAGGTTACTTGTATGACAATAACGGTGACCAAAATAATTTCGTACTAATCGTTTCAGATCTGACTTCATATTAAAATTAAAAAACACATTTACCCCACTCCCAAACGCAGTTCTCTTGTCCTGCGCTGTAAGGACTACCGGCCATTGGCCCAAGAGGACCAAGGATGTAAATCTTTCGTCCAATGAATTCTTTAAGATTTTTTTAGATGATTCAGGCGTTCACACGATTTTTTGCCATTTAAACTTCCTTAGAAATATCGTACTTAGCATTTTTCTTGCTACTAATTATGTTAGCGAAATTCGAACGACTAGCGCCGTTGTCTGACTGAAGCTAGAAATGCAATTTCTCTTTTTGCTGATTAAGAATTTAGACTCTTGGAAGCGGTATTTGAGCTCAATTAGGGGCCGTTTAATTTCTGCCCGAATCATCTTTAGAAGGAAAGAATCTTGTATTTTAAATATATGGTATTCTACTGTTGGTGCATATCACCCTTCCCATGAAATAACGACGTCCCGTCATTAGTGACTGCTCATCAGGATTGCTTAAAATTTTTTCAATTATTTTTCTTATTTTATTCTAAATCCCTATCTAAATTTCATCTACCGGACAAGGAGTATTTATGGTTCTAGGTTGGCTACTATACTAAAGATTTTTTTTTCTATATCTAACATTGATTACTTTTACATTTCCAACAAAGTTGGGACTATTCTATTTCTATATTAGTTTTTTTTTTATTTTGCTGTCTATATGATTTAATAAATACTATCTAAACTAAGTTAAATGAATAATATGATATTAGTACACCTAATTTTACTTGTGGTACATATATAAATGATTTATAACATACAATATTGGGTTCATCATATTCACTGATGACCTTAAAACACTTTCACTATTGGGATGTTTGAATTGTCAAAGCTATTAGGAAGTGACACATGTAGCTTCACATCTATTCATCACCTTTCGTGTCCTTAGTGTACTACACCCTTCTGTTGTAAATTACTGTCCTTCACTCCTTTTGTCCTGGCAAAAATTTCGAAGCACTTACGTTATGGTTTCTTCGTGGAACAGTTCGAGTCTAGTTGTCTTTACACGACAAGTTTTTCCTAATAGTCAGCTGGGAAATGACCGTTAAATATTATCCTGATAGTCAACTGGGAAATGATTCTTCCCACTACAGGTGTTGGTGTTTTTCTTCTCAGCATATCATTTTTAGGATTTTTTGAGGCACATAGAGAATGTATTCTCGCTTAAAATTGTTCATTTGTGCCTTTTGAAACGGGTTATCGTCATACTATGGTGATTCTTTTAATATATTGTCTTTAAATTCAACTTCAAACATCTTCAAATATCATTTAACTTTAACTATCGTTAAATATCGTGTGCTGATCGATGGGGTTCTCAGGGTTAAAGTTCAAATTGTCTTTAATTTCTGCTTCAAGTATCTTCAGATGTCTTTAAGTGTCATTTAACTTCAAATATCGTTTAATATCGTTTAGCTTCAAATATCATCACTATACTGTAAAACTATTCTGGGGTCCATAGTGAGTATCAACAGCGATATTTACGTATTTATATCTTTTATTGACCTATGGGTTTCTCAGTGTTTATGCAATTATACAGTTCGTTAAAACACTTGATATTGAGGTTCAAATATAGTTTTACCTGATACATAATATGGTTCATAGTCGAAGAAACGACGATCGAAGGTAACTGTTGTTTTCGTAGACGAAGCTGGGATGGAACTTGCCTGAAGTTATGGTGAGTACTCTTCGCTGGTTGAGATGTGATGAAAATAGATGCTACTGGGTCGTATCTGTACTGGGCAGCTTATTGTAATACTCAATAACCAATTTGCCATTTACTTCCTGTAATAAAAATAACGCGGCAGAATCACAAGTTCTTTGAAGTAAATACACATACAATAATTCACGCATTAATTGGGTACATTGATTTCTACGCTATGAGACAGAATTAAATAAATACACTAATATTAGTACTCACAATGAAAATTTAAAAATTTAAAATAGAGATGTCTTCAAATTTGTTTTGAGAACAGAAATATCAATATTAAATAAACATAATTTACCCTACATTATTAAGTTTGAGGTCTGACTTTTACGATATTTTTTCATGTCTGCATTGTTTACGCAAGTCCGTACTGTTTAAGAAACGCATGTGCAGCGTCATAACCACACGGTTTTACGCAAACAGTACTACAATGAGGGAACAAGACATAGCAAGGACGATTGGAGAACTCTCTACCCACTAGTTTTCTGATGTCTTCCCTATTTCTTGGCTTAGACGTTCTCATATGGCTCCGGGTTTAACGGCTGAAATGCAGAGGTGTTCTTCTTTGTTTCCCCGTGTTCTTCTCTTGGATTTTCCGTAATTACAAGTCAACATTGGTGCCTCATGTTCATCTTTCGAAAGAGGTAATTAGATGCAGGGTTCCAAGCTTGCCCGTGCAGATTCCACTTAATGCTTTGCAAAAACTAAAAGCATAATGAAGAACTGACGCCAATATCTTTTTAGAAGGCTAGTGTTTGAGCAAATCCTTCAAAACTAAATAAATAAATAGTATACTAAGTCTTATTAGAATCCGTTAAGCGAGAAACACCTTCAAATTAATAGGGAATTTCTTCTGAGTTTTACTTAGTCGCCATTGTACATACACAGGGTTTCAATCTATGTATCTTAACCGATCAAATGGTTTATAAATTTTCCATATTATTATTGAGATATAATTTCACATCCGCCGTGAAATTCTACATATAAACGTACCAATAGGTTGTTTGGTTATAGTTACCAATAGTTGGCTATTGGTACATATATTACTCGAGTAAGAAGCACATGTGTAGGCCTATAATTATTATAATCTGCACTAAGATAAAGTATTTTAAATAATTAGACGCTTCTGTACTGGTAATATCTTGTTTTGGATACTATCCATCTTAATTAGGGCACGGGTTTTTTCGGGTTTGTCGAATTTTTCATGGAAAATCCGAGGAAGACCTGAGTCAGTATAGGTAAGATATAACGTGACTGACTTACGAAAATATGTTACAAAAATTAGAGTACAAGATATGTCGTAGATAAACCAATGAAATTAAAGAATGTTTTTGTCACAGAACTATAGAACAGTGATCTCTCTGTTATTGTATACGTCATAGATATAAACTAATGAAATTAAATTTTTCGCCAAGGAGCTAAAGACATTAATACCTCTGTTTCTCTTTGAAAGTAATGTTTAACACAGAGCTGTAGGACAGCGTACGTCATAGATATAATATAATGAAATTAAAACGCTTTTATCTTTTCTCTTTTTTTTTCGCCTCGGAGCTATAAGAAAGTAAACTCTCTTTCTCTTTCAATACATTCTGATTCAAAAAACGAAAACTTAACTAGCTCAATGAAGTTTCTATTTAACCTTTAAGTATTGTTTTGACTGTCCCTGATTGGCATAAAAATACTAATTTGTTACACTTGAAGGACTGAGAAATATCCCTTCCTACGGCCGTTTAAAAAAAAAACTACAAAAAACAATCATGGGCCTTGATTTCATCCCCAGGCTTCCCACAAGACGTGGTCCAACGCCAGTTGTCGTTTTCAGTAGACCACTAACTTCCTACCATTAGTTATTTTCTGTTTCAACCTTTCTATTATCCTTTGAAAGGGCATAGGAATAACACTAACGAAAATAAGACATCTAAAACTTAATCAAATCCTTAGTAACAAAGACTAATTTAGTCTAAGGTGCGGAAAGTATAGCAATCAAGGATGCTTGTTGTAACAAAACATTTAACGTATATTTAATTAAACTGAAGTTCTAAGGCATGTCTTATGTCTAGCTACAAAAATAAAACCTACATACGCCCATACTCTCTTGCTCTTAAATAAATAGAACAACATAAAAAGAAAATTGAAATTTTCAAATAAACAGTTTTTATGAACAATTGACATACTTATGAAGACCTTTCTTAAGTGTCTTGAATATTATCTGTTTATAAAAAAAGCAATAAGTAAAGGCTGATATTTGCCATCATTACAAATAACCCATAAAATTAATAAGCACAAATAATGTGGATATTTATCCACTAGGGGACCTAACGTGTGCGAGGGGAGTCGACCCCAGCAATACAAATGACACTCCACCCAAAAAAAATATATTCATGTATTTTTAATTATTCTTTGCAAACAAGCATGAACACTGGCTTGTTTTACATCTACATCGCTCTAAGGCAGCCATGGTTCAAAATTCAAATTTTCTTGTTCACTCATTTTGAGGAGCTACTTCAGAATTTGAATTTTTTTCTATCACCATTATTCAGATGAAGGTGATCTGTGTAAGTAAAGGTGACCCTTTTAAGACCTATCCCCCTGCCTCCATTTTCTGTGATTAACGGTTTCTTTCGCCGAATTTCTCGCCTTATGCAGAGTTCCAGTCACAGCTGGGTAACAACTCTTCTTTTTTTTGCTTACTTCGGGGACTTTTGCTAAGCGTCCTATGAGGTGTGCTTATGCCGCTGCCACCAATGTTCGTAGGGCTAGCTACCGCTGGCACCATTTATTGGGGTGTATGTGTGGGGTCACCATTTTCAAAGGCAAAAAAGAACACATAAAGATTGCTATGCCACTTACTCGAATGACACAAAAAGATTGCTATGCCCCTTACTCGAATGACGCAACAAGATTGCTAAGCCACTTACTCGAATGGCGCAAAAAGATTGCTATGCCACTTACTCGAATGGGAGAACCCCTTGTCGGCCCTAATGTTAGCGAGATTCCCGCTCTTACCCCAATGGTTCTGCAAATATCGGGTTTGGTACTACCATATTAATAGTATACCCTGTCCCAGGGTATGATAACGCGATCGAGTGGTCGAATGGCCACTTTCTAAAGCCAAATGTACCCGCCTTGGGTTACGGCAAGAAAATTTCTACTCTCTCCTTGGAGGTAATAATCCTCCCTGTCAATATAATAATGACGGTGCCTTGTAGCTCTATTCCTACCCTGCCTGGGTTACGGAAAATACTACACAGCTTGTAGAAAATACCTTACTTGTACTCTTCCAAACGGGTCAAAAATTTAATTAAATAAACGAAAATAGCTCATTTATTTGAAAGTAAAAGAAACGGGGGTGGAATATAAGAGACCCCATATGCTACTATTATGCCTAAGATTCTTTTGTTTCTACCAACGTTTCATCGGTCCAGCTAGATTTTGTTTTTCTTCACGTATTATCTTTTATTTAATTCTTTCAATTCACGGTACAAATAATTTATTATTTAGTAATATACGGCACTACTACATTGCATTTATTACTAACACTAAAAAAACTACTAATTATACACTTGCTTCTACTTGTTAAAAACTGAATAATATTTTTTTTTCATTTTACAATTCTTCATTGAGCCTTTTCTCCATTTTTTCTATTGTACCCAACTCTTTGAGGGGATACAAATTTATTTCTAATAGCCAAAGTTCAAGCAAAGCTGCTTGAAGTTTTTCTTTTTCGAGCGCCGCTAAAAGCGAAGTCCATTTACCTCCCTCTTTTGACAAAGCCATTTCTGTTTCAATATACAATATTTCAATATTTTTTTTTTTGCGTTTATATCAACTTAAAATAAATTTATTATTTTACTTAACCTATTTTGGGGGACTCTTATTATCTCCTATGAGGTATAAGGGGTTTTCTTTCATAGCCTTGTGGTTATAGGCCTAATCAATTTACTTACACGTCTGTATCTCTCCAACAATTAAATTCAAATTACAAAGTTTAAATAGCCCAACTAGTTCGCAGTTTTCCTCCAATTTCCGACACGCGCCATTTGTACCGATGAAAAAAATATTGAAGATAATATTTGTCATGGTTTGTGATAGGAAAATTAGTACTTGAATCTAACGTATTCTTATTAATCAAAAACAAAACCCGGCTTTCTCAATAAATCAGATATGAATGGCATAGGTTTACTTCCCAATTTCTTATTTTTTACACTTGAACCGGATGTCGTAATTCGTCTAATATACATATTAATCGAATTGTATTTTAATGCTGATATTGAATATCTTTGAATTATTTCATTTAATTTAATCAATTAAAAGTTACAAGGAATTAAGAATTATTGAACTAGAAATACTGACGTCTCAGAGCTTTGTTTCCGCGGCGCAATTAGATCTTACTTAAGAGATACGAATTCTTATAGGCGAGCAGGGGTTAGAAACTCTTTCTAAGCTGTGGCGATGACAACTGTTGGTGCTTGTAGGGATGAAAAAGTGTGGCCTCTTCTTCTCGGGCTATCTGGAGATCAGATTCCTTTGGGAGCATTTAACTTGGAGACTTACGAACTAGTTATCTATTATTGGACTAGACGCAGACATATAAATGAAATAAACACATATAAAAAGACAATAGATTTATTGAACTTACATGCTTAATTGCACAGGAACGGGCAACTTCTGCGACAGTAAAAGTGTCCGAAAAAATTTTGTACTAATCGTTTCAGCGCTGATTTCCCATTCAAATTAAAAAACACATTTACCCCACTCCCAAACGCGGTTCTTTTTTCCTGCGCTGTAAGGAATGCCCGCCATTGGCCCAAGAGGGCCAAGGATGTAAATCTCGTCCAATGAATTCTTTAAGATTTGTTTAGATGATTCAGGCGTTCACACGATTTTTTGCCATTTAAACTTCCTTAGAAATATCGTACTTAGCATTTTTCTTGCTACTAATTATGTTAGCGAAATTCGAACGACTAGCGCCGTTGTCTGACTGAAGCTAGAAATGCAATTTCTCTTTTTGCTGATTAAGAATTTAGACTCTTGGAAGCGGTATTTGAACTCAATTAGGGGACGTTTAATTTCTGCCCGAATCATCTTTAGAAGGAAAGAATCTTGTATTTTAAATATATGGTATTCTACTGCTGGTGCATTTGGGGGAATGCTGGGCGTGGGGGGAGGCTAGTTGCCCTCCAATTACTTTCAATTATTAAAACGGGCTTGAGCAGTATCAGTGTCTAATCAAGTTAGCCTGTTTTGAAGTTTTTACAAAACCGGTATCTATAAAAAGTTAATAAGGCCCTAGGGCATAACTAACAACACTGGCCGCGGAGACTCTGAGGAAGTTTCCCTCTCAAAAACATATTTTTTATATAGAAATCAACTACGCTGAACAAAATTGCTATCTCAAAATTTTGATTGGATATGTTTGGGGGAATGATGGGCGTGGGGGGTGCTATATGCCTTCCAATCACTTTTGACTATAAAAAAGGGCACTAGGCCTTCGAATTTCCAATCGAATGAGCCTGTTTTGAAGTTTCTACGACAACACCTTCTATAAAAACCTTACATGCCCCCAGGGCATTACTTAAAACCCTTGCCCTGAGGTTTGTGGGGGAGTGTCCTCCTCAAAAAGATATTTTCTTTGTGGAAATCAACTACGCTGAACAAAATGGCTATCTCAAAATTTTGATTGGATGTGTTTGGGGGAATGATTGGTGTGGGGGGGGGGGAGCTAGTTGCCCTTCAATCACTTTCGACTATTAAAAAGGGCACTAGCCACCCTAATTTCCAATCGAATGAGCGCTTTTCGAAGTTTTTACGACAACTCCTTCGATACGAAGTGCCTGTCGAAGAAAGAAGAAAAAAAATCACATTGTGGCCACATCGTTCTTTACTTAGGCAGCGCTAGCGCGCTGCCTATGAAAGTGATTGGAGAGCGACTAACGCCCCTCTCATGCCCATCATTTTCCCAAACACATCCAACCAAAATTTTGAGATATCCATTTTGTTCAAAGTAGTTGAAAGTTCTGGAAATTAGGTCTTCTAGGATGACAAACCCATCAGAGCCCTCAATGCAAGGACTTTAACTTACGCCCTGGAGGCCTATAAGGTTTATATAGAAAGTTGTTGTTACAAAAAGGGCTCATTTGATTTGAAATTGCCCTTTTTAATAGGTGAAAGTGAGTGGAGAGTAATTAACCCCCCTCTCACGCCCACCATTCCCCCAAAAGCATTCAATCAAAGTTTAGAGATAACCTATTTTGTTCAATGTAGTTGAAAGTTCTGAAAATTATGTAGATAAGGATAACAAACCCCCCAGAGCCCCAAGGTCAAATGTTTTAAGTTATTCCCGGGCGGTATATAAGGTTTTTATAGAAAAAGTTGTCGTAAAACTTCAAATAGGGCTCATTTAATAGGACATTGAGAAGGCTAGTGCCCTCTGTAATAGTTGGAAGTGATTGAAGGGTAACTACCCCCCCCCTTCTCACGCCCACCATTCCTCGAAACACATCCAATCAAAATTTTCAGATGGCCATGTCAACGTAGTAGAAAGTTATGGAAATTAGGTCTTTGAGAATGACAACCCCCCAGCCCTCAGGGCAAGGGTTGTAAGTTATGCCTTGGGGGCCTATAAGGTTTTTATCGATAGTGTTGTCGTAGAAACTTCAGAAGGGCTCATTTGATTGGAGATTGAAAGGACTAATGCCATTTTTAATAGTTGAAAGTGATTGGAGAGCGACTAACGCCTCTCTCACGCCCACCATTTCCCCAAACACATCCAATCAAAATTTTGAGATAGCCATTTTGTTTAACGTAGTTTAAATTTCTGGAAATTAGGTCTCTTAGAGAATGACAGCCACTCTAACAGCCCTTAGGATAAGGGTTGTAATTTATGCCCTGGGGGCGTATAAGGTGTTTATAGAAAGCGTTGTCGTTTTAAAAAGGGTTCATTCGATTTGAAATCGAAATGCCTATTGCCCTTTTTAATAATCGAAAGTAATTGGAAAGCTTGACATATTTATAGTAAAGATCGATGTGGGTATAATGTATTGTTGTTTTGTTGTTGTTGTTTTTTAGACCAGGGCACTTCACATCGAAGGAGTTGTCGTCGGAACTTCGAGAAGGGCTCATTCGATTGAAAATAGAAAGGGCTGATGCCCTTTTTATTAGAAGGCAACTAATCCCCGTCCCACCCCCGCCCACCCAATTGCCCATTATATTTAAAAACTAAATGTTGCCTTAAGATTAAATCAAAATGCACTGTGTTAATGCTAATTCCCTATAAGACATCTCAGCAGTATCCCAAGAATGACTGAGGGTCTTATGTTCAAACTTTCGGGGCTACTTCTGTTCTTAAAATTTAACCAAATCAAAATAGCGTAAGTGTATCCAAGCTATCAAAGAAAGTAAACAGATTTTTTGCTAATGGTATCAACTTTTCCATTTCAGGTCAACTAGAGGAGGTATGAAACTAAATTAAACATTACAATTTGTGTCCAGATTTTTAAAAGGGTGTATGTTGTTAAAAATAGCTGAAAATTTTTCTCCAGCATACAAATAGCAGGGCAAAATACAAAGTCTTAAAAAAACGAAAAGATTAAAAGTATTATTTTTTTTCCCTGAAAAGACTATGTCAATATAAAACAAACAGAAATTAATTAAAAAAACTTCTTCCGCAAAATAAGTTTTTCAAAGAAAAATAAAGAACCCCATTAAACAAAAAATGAGCAAAAATAAAATCAAATAATCTACCAAGCGTGAAACTACCACAAATCAGCATCGATTAATAAATGAAACCCAAAACGAACAGAAATTACAATAAATAACCGAGTCAGACTCAAAACGAGAAGAAATTAACATAAGTTGGGCTCAAAACCCCTATGCCTTCCCTAGGCCAGAACAAAATTTGCACTTGATTTTTTTCATTTTCACACAAAAACTAACATCGGCATACTCAAACGACTCTTAAATAAAAATTGCGCAATAAAAATGGCTGAAACTTCAATGTGTTGCTGTTTAAAGATGCACAACTACATTCACTGACTTTTATTGACGAGTTTTGCCGTCTTCACGTTGAGGTTGGAAACTTTTCAGACCACCCTCGTATATATATATATATATATATATATATATATATATATATATATATATATATATATATATATATATATATATATATATATATATATATATATATATATATATATATATATATATATATATATATATATATATATATATATATTACATATATGTGTGTGTGTGTATGTACACATATGATGAGTCTATGGAAGTCCCTATCAGTCCTTTTCAGTAAATCCGGTCTACTCTTTAGGTTTCGCAGTGGCGAATGTAATACTCTTATATCCACAAGCGTATTGGAAGAAGGAATCGATGTGAAAGCCTGCAATATCGTTATCAGATTTGACTTACCTTTGAATTTTAGAAGTTATATCCAGTCCAAAGGAAGAGCAAGAGCCAAAAACGGAGTATGCTATCTGATGCTACGGAAGGATCAGGATGTCAAACTTGACTTATACATCGAGTGTGAATGGGTGAGTCTTGCCTTCATAATTCAGCTTAAGCACCTTAAACTACGCCTGAAACATCTTCATCCACCCTGCAAAAGATATTGTAACTAATGCCAGATATAAGATAATATATTTATTTCGAGAAATTTCTATCACAAGCCCTGAAGGGCCGAATTTGAATTTCGAAGTCCATGAAAAAACAAATAAACAAGCAAATCATAACAAAAGCATAACAACTAAAAAAACTGGCAAACCATACCAAAACAAAAATATTGGAATGATATATCATTCCTTTGTCAGTTATATTAAAAACTGCAAAAACTCAACTAGTTAAAAAGATAAAAACTGATAACTAAAAAAAAATTAAATTATATATACATTAAAAAATGACTAAAAGCAACATAAAAAGGGGACAAGGAACAAAAAAAACGAAACGAACTGTTTCTTTTATCTTTAATGAAGGAGACAAAGGTTTTTTTCATATCTGGAGGTAGAGCAACGAATAGGATACAAGATAGGAATATGTTCAGAAACAGTCCGTGGCAAGCGGTATCTGGGCGGTGAGTTTCTTTGGGGGAAAGAGTTTTCCGTGCGGGGGTTTATTATTGCATTTTTTGCAAAACGGAGGAACAACGTAACTCTCCTGTGCTCAAGGGTTTCCAACCTAGGATTTTCTTAGAAGGACCAATTATGGTACCTTAGCTTCTTTAAAAATTATTTGGAGGGCTCTTTTTTGAATGGATTCGTTTTTTCCCGACTCTTCAGAAAATCTTCTTGTGGGAGAAAAAGAATTCTTCTGGGAGATACCAGGATGCCAAACCGGACTTCTGGTTATTTTGCCATATATCTTATATGATAACATTTCCAGATATCTTATATGGCAAACATAAGAAGGGAATACAAAAGGTTGTTCAATATGTAAAAGTTAGGTCGATAGTTCCCCTCAGAAGTTGGGGAAAACGTCTACAATAACACAAGAAAAGCGTAATGATGAAATTATGTTTCTACTTTGGTTGTGACATAACAGCAATGTTAGAATGTCCAACACCCTGCTAGACACCCCTGTCGGCTAGGATTAAGGCAGGTATTCCTAGCGGAAGCTACACCTGGAGAAGAAAACCTCTCTAATATCTGATATAGAAAAGAGAAGGCATGAGCATTAGTTTCCAAACGAGTCCTTATATAGCTCTGTATGATGTTGCGGTATCCTAATAGCAGCGCAGAAAAAAGGGACATATCAATGCTTTCCAAGTAAAAACGGCATTTATTGAGTTTTTAAAAGGGGGTTGAACACATTAAGTCAATGGTTTTTGACCATGGTGATTTTCAATTGTGCGGTGTATTTACAGTAAACCTTTACTGTTATAAGGAACCAATGGTTACCATTCTTTGGTCAGTATTAAATAACGTATTTTTTCTCACTAGTCAGTTTTTCATAAAGAAAGAAAAACGAGCAAAAATGGGTTTTTAAAGGCCAAATGAAAATACTGAAAAAACACAACAAAGCGAATGTTTCGAGAGGACAAACGCCTCTCTTCTTCAGCGTGAAACGAAATAATGTATCCAAGGAAAATACCGAAGAAAAAAAAAACAAGAAAGAACAAACGCGGAAAATCAATGTGAAAAGAACCAAAAAAACAAACAAAAAACCAAAAACTTAAAAGATGAATAAAATTCAATAAAAGCCAAAAATTAAAAGAATTAAAACCAAATACCTAACAACCATAAAAGCGAGCTATTCGCCAATATCCGCGATTAGCAGAAAATCCAAAAATATGAACTGCCATCGACGGATACTAGCAAACAACTGAGAAATAAAAGAAAAGAAAACATTTCATTCACTCAAAACAAAACGAACCAGCAATTAAATAAGTTGGAGAACTATGTCATCTGATTTTGGTTTTTAATTATTGCATTTCTTGCAGACACTCTTTGAAACCTAAGGGGTTGTTCACGTGTTTGATTATATGGCTGGGAAAGTGGTTCAAGGTTTATTTCTATATCTATTATTTACAGCTAGTATTCGTCGATGGCAGTTCATAATTTTTGGATTTTGTGCAAATCGCGAATATTGGCGAATAACTCGCTTTTATGGTTGTTAGGTATTTGGTTTTAATTCTTTTAATTTTTGGCTTTTATTGAATTTTATTGATCTTTTAAGTTTTTGGTTTTTTCTTTGTTATTTTGGTTGTTTTCACATTGACTTTCCGCGTTTGTTTTTTGTTTTTTTTTTCTTCGGCACTTTCCTTGGATACATTATTTCGTTTCGCGCTAAAGAATAGAGGCGTTTTTACTCTAGAAATATTCGCTTTGTTTTGTTTTTTAATTATTTTCATTTGGCCTTTAAAAACCCCATTTTGCTCGTTTTTCTTTCTTTATGTTATGTCAGGCCAATGTGGTTTAAGAAATTATCTTAGTCAGTTTTTTTAACGTGTTATAGAATGTGGGTACCTATGGACCGTGGTCCGTTTATACTCATTCGAATTTAACTGCGTGTTTTCTAACGTCGTAACGGCGCGTACAACGTTTTTCTAACGTTGATAACTCGTCTTTTTCTAAATGGTTGACACTCAGTGAAAACCATCAATGATAAGATAAAACGATCGATAGGGAAAGAGTATAAAATTAATTAGCATTTCATAAGAGCTTCTAGTTTAATTGGATTTTAATAAGTATAGAAATGAGCTTTTTTTTATTTATGACCTACTCTTCTTAGGTACGGTATTTTCGTCATTTTTTTTATATGAGGTTTCTTGCAGATATTGAAAACTTGCTACTCACTAAATAGCCGGAGTGAAAACAACTTAAATGGGATTTCTGGTTTTGCAGAGGAATATGCTCCGTTTGGCAAAGAAGGTCCTCGTATTAGTTGTACCGCTGCTGTTTCCAAAATCTACGGGTTAGTACCAAGAGTATAAATAACTTGTAAGAGTGGAAACTACCGCTAGTGATGACAAAAAGAAATTCACTAACGCCATCTAATTTGTGGCGTTTTTTGGCAGTTTTTAGTGTAATTATACGTAAAATTTGTTAATCCGAATAACTCACAAAATTAGCGTAATAACAGGTTTCCAATCTCAGTATTAAAAAAAATAATAAAAATAAATAAATAATGAAATTGGAAGAATATACGAAATAAAACTCCAAGTGCTAAATGGTGATAGTAAATATTTTTTTCAACACTAGCGCCAGTTTCTGGTGATCTTGCTTGTGATTGGTAGGTTATTTTTAGCTGACAAATTTTTTATCATTTTTCATTCTTTAGCGAAAACAATAAGAATTCCAAATAGGGATAGGTCCTTTTATTAGACAGTGGAACGAAAATATAAAACAAAGACTCTAAGTATTTCGATGACACAGTCGGTCATCATCATCAGTAGAGTTACTGTAACTCTACTGATGTAACTCTACTGATGATGATGACCGAATGTGTCATCAAAATATTTAGAGTCTTTTTTTATATTTTTGTTTCACTCTCTAATAAAAGGACCTATCCCTATTTGTAATTCTTATTGTTTTCGTCATAGAAAAGGCAGTGTGGTCATGGAGAATAATAGTAACATTCTCTAGTTAGTACCTGACACTGGGAAATCAGTAGGAAACCGCTATTAATTCTACCGTTGCTGTTTCATGAATTCGTGTCAACAGAATTTAAACAAAAAAAAACAAAAAATGAAAAGTCCGATTCGTGTTATCCTCAAAAAGTTTCTCTTCTAAAACTTTTGATAAAATTTTCTTGCCCCCTTAAGGGTTTTCGCTTTATTATTTTTTTTTTTTACGATTAATTTGGTATCGCTTCTGGACAATGGCCCAGTTCAATGACTGGCTCTCATTTTGATTCTGAAAAGGTCATGTCCTTATTAGTTTGTACACAAGTTCGAAGTAAATCCATTTTGATAGTCTTAGGACTATAGACTAGCTTTAGAATTTGTATCATAGCTTGAAATTCACCGTTGTATAGAGAGATATAATCGAATTTCCAGAATTCATATTATGTCTTATTTGATCTTAATTCCAAGTAATACTAAGGCATATTTCTTACAATTTAGGATTGTATATTACTCACTATTGGTATTATAGCTGGCGAGACCAAAATGCTACCTGATAAGTCAATCCAATATTTCTGTAAGCTGTTCATTTAGTTCGCGGTTATTAAAAAGATATTAATTTTACGCTTATGTTTTTAAGATAATTTTAATTTTGCACTGAAAGTTACTGATGTCACAACTTGTGTAAGACTATGAAAAGCTTTATAGATTCGTTTATTATTGTCAGGCTACATACTCGCTTTTGACTCCCAAATCAATATTCCTGTGTTTAAACTTGATTTTTGTGTTTTCAGTAAAGCGCTAGTTTTTTTATAATCCTAAAAGCATAGGGAAACATAATTAGTTGGTTTATTTGTACTAGTTTTATTGATATATATTAGATAGGCTGTGAAGTAATAATTTTCGTCCGCTTTAAGTTTCAACTTTGCTCTTTACTTCCCTCGGAAAAACTTTTTTTTTTATTAATCAGTCTATGTCACTTGCGTCTTTATGAGGAGCTCCAACAGAACTTATTTTATCATGCACTTGGTGCGTGATGTCTGTTGAAAACACCCATTTGCACAGGGGCGAGGTTAATATTTCGGTGAAAATTTCAACTGCAATAGACATGTTTCAAGTTCGTGTCATTGCCTATTTATTGAGCTTTAATAAGCTTATCTGCGTCACTATTGTTCACTCAAATATCGCCCAATCTCTACCAGAGTATCTATCAAGGCTCAACGTTAAATAATAAAAATGACAATTTAGATAAGCTTGAAATTAAAAGAGAAGATTTTAATGAAATTATGAAGAACCCCGTAGGTAAAGAGCCTAATAAAATTTATGTACAAAATTTTGAAAAAATTATTGTTAACGTGTTTGCGGAGGAGCTGAGATTTCTGGACTCGCCAGCCCTGGATGTCGCTGACAAAGTGAGATTTGTTTTTGTTGTTAGGTGACGTGGAGATCCGATGTCTTGGTGTGAGTAGTACGTCTTATTTATTTTTGCCTAGGCCCAGTTTAGTAGCCTACAAATGATGCATTTGCAGTATCAATTTTTTTTCCCCGTAAACTGGTCTCTGGGTCCCTTGGAATTTTTCTAGATTGTAGAGTTTTTTATGTTTATTGAATAAAAAAAACCTGAACTGGAAAAGGTATTAAATTACGACATCCCTTATTGCTTGAACAATTTCATTTCCAGCGTTTCTTCGTAGTCTAATTAGCAAGGGGTAGAGGGGGCAGCACCTCTTACATAGGCAATAATCTCTGTTCATTTTTAGTTTTAACGTGACTCCATATTTTCAGTTGAAAACTTGTTTTTGTATTCTTAATTTCTGAATGCCCCCACCCGTGGAGAATTTTTATAGGAGAATTCCCCTCATTTAAAAATTCCTCCCGTGGAAGAGCATGTGGATAATAAAATGCACTAGTCCCCCCCCCACGCCCTTTTTTCCCCAAACCCCTCCGATACAAGTTTCGAAATAGCCATTTTTTTTAATAGTTCAAAGGTCAGATAACAAAAACTCCGGTAGTTCAAAGGTCAGATAAGAAAAACTCCGGTGTCGACACAACCCCCCAGAGCCCGGGGGAAAGTGTTTTAAGTTATCCCCCGGAGGTGTATAAGGTTTTTATGTAAGGGGTGGTCGTATACACTTCAAAGTTGGCTCATTTGATTGGAAATTGAAAGTTTGTTGTCAAGATACCCCCCCCCCCCCGCGCCAGAAACCAGGGGAGGGGTTGTAACCTGCGCCGCGGGGGCATATAAGGTTTTAATAGAAGAGGTGGTCGTATAAGCTTTGGAGGGGACTCAAAGGATTAAAAATTGAAAGTTCGAATTCATCTTTTAAGAGTCAAAAGTGATCCGATGGCGGCTAGCCTCCTTCCTCCCAACCTTCTTTTTCCCACATACGTCCAATAGATTTTTTTATATAGCCATTCTGTTCAAATAGACCAAAGATAATATAACAAATATTCCAGGGATAAAACAGCCCCCCCCCCCAGATTCCTGGGGCAAGTGTTGTAAAATGTGACCTGGAAGTATATAAGGTTTTTATGGAATGGATAGTCCTATAGACTTCGGAGGGGGCTTATTCGATTGTAAATAAGAATTTCTAGTGCCCTGCTCGAGAATCAAAGGTAATCAGAGGGCAACTAGCCCCCCCCCCCCCCACAAGGTTTTATGTAAGGGGCGGTTGTATAAACTTCAGAGATGGCTCGTTTGATTGGAAATTGAAAGTTTTAGATATCTTTTTAAGAGTCATCAAAAGTGATCGGAGAGTATCCCCCCCCCCCCCCTCCTCCCCCGCATTTTCCCCCAAATATATCCGATAAAAATTTTAGATGACAATTTTGTTTAAAATAGTCCAAAATTCAAATTACTATAATTTAGGGTTGAGAAATCTTTCATAGCACCCGGACAAGAATTGTAACTTATGTAATTTGTAAGTTCTTAAGAACCGAAAGTGATCAAAAAGTAACACACCCCCTTGTGCCTTTTTTCTCCAAAGGCATTTTATCAAGATTTCGAAATAGCCATTTTGATCAAAATAGTCCAAAATTCAAATTATTATAACTTACGGGTTGAGTAAAGGGCTGTAAGTACCGAATTCCCCCCCCCCAATTCTTTCCGAAAGAATTTGGGTTATGTACTTCTAATGAATGGTGTCTTCACTGCGAAAAAGAGTATGGCTACTGCCCATTTCCCAAACGGTAAAAGTATCATTCTCTTACTTAAATAGCCAATTCTCTTACTTTGAATTATCATTCTCTTACTTAAGTGGCTAAAAAGTTCTGCAAAATGAGTTTGCCTTTTGTATAATAACTGGGTGAACAGAATTCAAAGACAAGTGAGAATTGGATTAAGGATTGGTTGTTAGACCGCAGTCGTCTTTAGAGAGTAGGGGTTATGTACTTCTAATGAACGTTGTCTTCACTACAAGCAAGAGCATGGCTACTGTCCGTTTCTCTAACGGTAAAAGTATCATTCTCTTACTTAAATAACAAATTCTCTTACTTAAAATTGTCATTCCCTGCCCTTCTCCTTGCGACCAAAATTTGTATCTTCCTTGATTTATCCTACATTTCTAAACATTTTTTCTACTAAGGACAAAGTGCGATAAAAATTGAAGGGTCAAAATCATGCTTTTTCATAAGGCAAATTCAGTGTGTTTTAATTTGAAAGTCTCTAGGTGAATAGAATTGAAAAAGAAAGAAAACCATTAAATAAACTTAAACAAAAAATGTATATTTGCCCTCTACTACTTTGCCCATGTTGTTTCGCTTAACAATCTAAATCTGTTTAATTCATCTGAAGAACTTCCTAAGAGAAGTATGAGAATTCGGATCTAAGCCCCTAGAAGCACACAAACCTATAATAAGTCTAAGGTCTTTGAAAGGTTCATACTACAAAATTAATCAAGTGGTACTTACATATGTTTGATTACTAATTCTTCGTAGCTCTTTAGAAAATATGGCACATAAACCATCCAGCGAGAATTTTTTTAAATATCCGATTCTAAATTGCGACCAGGAATTATAAGTTTCAGTCTTGGGATTTTTGCTGCAGGCTCTTCTTAAAGAGATGTTTCGTTCTAGTCGAGTAAATGTTTTGGAAGTCCAAGCTTTTGGTCTTCGTCCAAAATGTTTTGGTCTTCCAAGCTTTTTGTATTTTTGCTTAAATTTTTCCCTGTGCTTCTGTACAGTAGCCAAGCCAATGCCTCTTTTATTACGCTTCTTTAGCATCTTTCACAAAGCACTTTTGTGAACTAACAAGGCCAAGTTCTTCTTTAATTGCCTTTCTCTTCTTTCAAAGACTTAGAGTATCAAACACTAGCAAAGAAAGAGGGGGGGGGGCTTCTCTGTTTTCAAGGGGGGAGGGGGTGTCATGTGGAGAGCTGATGCTAGTGTGAAAACAGTGTCGTAGCACCATTCCGCTCTGGACCATAAGTATACTTTTTATCGGTTTGGACATCTGCCCTTCTCGGATGATGATTTTCCAAGCTCTCGCATTAAGTATTTTTGCTTAAGACATACATCGCCGTTAATACGCAATACGGATGTGTTTGTGGCATGCTAGAGTTCCATGGGGTCCTTTTAGACTTGTTTGTGAGATACGCTTGCATCATTCATATTAAACCTTATTACGGCAAATACGGGAAGTCTTCCTGAAAACAATGTATCATTGACTGGAATTTTGCCAGGGCACGAATCTTTCTGTTCTCTAGCTGAGCGCTAGAAACAGGGATGCTCTGACGTTAGAGGGTTGCCGTAGAAATTCTATGATAACTTCCCTATTATTACTACATTTTATGTTATCTCGAGCGAAATTGTTTTTTAGCCTCTTTTATCACCTAGCCGAAGCCCGGATTCCGTCCTAGGAATAAGTAGACCTAGATCAAACTGCCCTACTGCGCGTAGGATGGCTGGATTCCGTCCCTGGAATGACACAAAACTGACCAAACTCCCCCATAGCGCACGGGGTGGATGGTAGCAAGAATTTCTCGAAATAGAATTTTCCCTCCTTTCCGTGTTTTGATATTTTAGTGAAAAATATACCCTGGGCTAAGAGAAACCATTCAGGAGGGACTGGACACTTTCTCAGGGTCTAGCAGCGAACAGTTCGGCACCTTAGTGGATTGAAGCTAGATAAAAATAAATGCCAGCTTGAATTTCCTCCTCTACAGACGGTATCTCCTCCCCTGGTGTCCTCTCCCTTTGTCTTTCCTTAAATTAGGCATGTTATTCTTTATCCTTTTAAAGGTGCAATAATACCTAAAACTACATCTATCATCAAGGTGCTCTCTGAAAATGAATGTTACTAGGTGGGAGCTGGAAAATATTGCTAGGATATTGTGAAATATTCATGAATTTATCTTAATGAAAAAGGGGTATTTCCTTAAAAGCTCTTAATATGGCTTGAAATTGCACCAAATATCACTCCCCTTCTTCTCGTCCACCTGGGTCTTAGATTCGAATTCACGGTTTTCTATAATGCACGGTTCTTTTCGTGTATATTATGATCCCCTCCTTCATATTTTTGCTGAAAAATTTGTCCTGGGGGTGTGTCGGGCTATAACAATAAATGTACGCTTGAATCTCCTCCCCCATGGATGGTTCCCCCTCCCCTGGAGTCCTCTCCCTTTATCTTCCCTTAAATTTGGCATGTTATTCTTTATCCTTTTAAAACCACAATAACACCTAAAAACTACATCTATTATCAATGCATCCTCTGAAAATGGATGTTACTAGGTGCGAGCTGGGAAAATATTGTTAGGATATAGTGAAATATCCATGAACTTATCTTAATGAAAAGGGGTATTTCCTCAAAGCTCTTACCATGTCTTAAATTTGCATCTAATATCACTCCCTCCCCTACCCTCTGGGCTTGCAGGCTAGAAGCCCTGGTTTTCTATAATACATGGTTCTTTTTTGCGTATATTAACGATACGGCTTTTTCAACTTTTATTTTTTGTCGTGTTTTTTTTATGTTTTGTTGCTTGTCAATTTGTTTTCATTTACAGTATCTGTGTTTTTAAGATTTATTGTTTGGGAGGAGTAAGATACGCATTTCCCCTTTATTGCTATCTTGAAGGCAAATACCCCTCGGAGTGTATCAAATTTGGCAGTAAACACGCATTTCCCTTTATTAATATCTTGAAAGCAAATACCCCCCGGAGTGTATCAAATTTGGGCTGTAAACACGCTGTTTTTGTGTTTGCCAGAAATGGGGAATCTCAGGTGTCGTACAATAGTTTATTTTTAGATTATGCTTCAAGATACAAAATATTGACAATGTCTTCTTAGTTCTCTAGGTTAGAGCGTGTTCCATTGGAAGGGAATAACCTTTCGAGTCAGTAGAGATGCCTTAATGAGTCCGGGGGGGAGTCCATATATGGGCATAGAACCACGTGGTTAATCCGGGGGGGACTCCTTATATGGGCATAGAGTCATTAGGGAGAATGATTGCGTAATCGGTCAATGACCTCTTTCTCCAGGTGTGTTTTTGGCACGCCCTCAGCGAATGTCAATGTTGTTATTGTTTTGAACAGAGTCATTAGAGAGAACACGTGGTTAATGGGGTCAATGTTGTTGTCATTTCCGAGCCAACTTTCTTTTCTGGTCAGTCTAGAGTTGGCAGTCATTAATCAAATTGTTTCCAGGGAGTGTCTGACAGATGACGTCAAGTTAATTAATGTCTTTGCATTTCCAAAGAGAATTGCCTCCGAGACAAAGTTTTGATGACAGATGATGTCATGATTGATTGATTGACACGAAAGGGGAATTAATTTGTTGTTCTAAAGAGAATTGATTCACGAAAGGGAAATTAATTTGTTGTTTCCAACAAGAGAATCGTTTCCGAGCAGACGTATTGATCTTAGCGCGCGAAAAGGTTTCCAAATAATTTGAAATGCATTGGTGCAGAGATGCCAAACAAAAGGAACATACCGAAATTCCGTTTAGGGATAATTTTGGCGAAACCGTTTTAGCTATTTTATGGAACTATTACGGCGAAACAGTTAGAGACGTTTTGAAAGGTGATTTTTGAAGATTGCTGAGGAGGTTTTGAGTGTGGTCGTTATAATACACAAGTTTTATTTTAACAGTGTTGTGAGGTCCTCTACCCCAACCCCAAACGCTTCTCATACCCCACCCCAACCCCGAACGAAGCCCCCCGGGCGCCAAGGCCCCCCCAGCGCGCAAAGGGCCCCCGGAGCCCCCAAAGGCCCACCCAGACCCCCAAAGGCCATCCCCGGGGCCCCCAAAGGCCCATCGAGCTCCCGAAGGACCAACGGGATCCCAAAGGCCCTCCACCGGTCCCCAAATGTCCCCCAGACCCTCAACTGCCCTCCCGGTGCCCCGACTGTATCCCACCGGTCCACAAAGGCCCCCCCAAGCTCTCAAAGGGCAACCGGAGCCCTCAACGGCCCTCCCCGCCCCCAAAGACCATCCCCGGGCCCCCCCAAGGCCCAGCGAGCTCCCGACGGGCCAACGGGATCCCAAAGGCCCTCCACCGGTCTCCCACTGTCCCCCAGGCCCTCAACTGCCCTCCCTGTGTTCCCAAGGCCCACCCTGTGCCCCAAAGGCCCACCCAGTGCCCCCAAGACAGCCCCCCCGGCCGCCACGGCCCCCCCAGGGCGCAAAGGGCCCCCCGGGCCCCCCACGGCCCCCCCCGCCCCCAAAGCCCCTCCCCCGGGCCCCCCAAGGCCCATCGAGCTCCCCCAGGCCCCACGGGATCCCAAAGGACCACCACCTGTCCCCAAAAGGCCCCCCAGCCCTCCACTGCCCGTCCCGGGGGCCCCCAGGCCCTTCCAGTGCCCACAAGGCCCTCCCTGTGCCCCCACGGCTCGCCCCCCGGCCGCCCACGGCCCTCCTGGTCGCAAAGGTCCGCCGGAGCCCCCAAAGGCCCACCCAGATCCCCAAAGGCAATCCCCGGGCCACCCACAGGCCCTCCCCAGGCTCCCAAAGGCCCTCCCTCGGTCCCCAAAGGCCCACCCAGACCCCCAAAGGCCATCCCCGGCCCCCCTAAAGCTCCATCGAGCTCCCGAAGGACCAACGGGTTCACAAAGGACAACCCGGTCCTCAAGGGCCTCCTGGATTCCCCAAACGCCCCCCCCCGGGCCCTCCAAAGAGCCCCCTCTCCATTTTTTAATACTTTTTATGGCTATTATATCTTTTCAGAGCAAGTTCCTTTCTTAATGTCCCTCCTAAACCCATTTTGCAACTTGAAGTACTTATTTCTTTCACTCACCACTAGACTTTACAGCTTTTTGGATAACTCAACATTAAGAAATACATTTCAAGGACCATTTCAGAACACGTTACTATCTTAATGTCTCTCCTAAGCCCATTTTCCAGCTTAAAGTACTTATCTTTTTCAAACGAAACTATACTTTAACGCTTTTTGGTTACCTCAAAATCAAGAAACTTATTTCAAAAATCATTTCAGAGCAAGCTACTTTCTTAATGTCCCTCCTAAACCCACTTTGCACCTTGAAGTAATTATATTTTTCACTCACAACAATAATTTACAGATTTTGGTTTGCCTCAACACCAAGAAATAATTTTCAAAGACCATTCCAGAGTAAGTTACTTTCTTAATGTCTCTCCTAAGCACATTTTCCAACTTGAAGTACTAGTTTTTGTAACCCACAACTATACTTTACAAATTTTTGGTTACCTCAACATCAAGAAATACATTTCAAAGACCATTTCAGATCAAGTTACTTTCTTATTGTCTCTCCTAAACCCAGCTCCGGCTTGAGGTATCTTTTTCACAACAACTAGACCATCCAGCTGTTTGGATACCTCAAGAAAACGAAATAATATTCAAAGACCATATCAGAGCAAGTTACTTTCTTAATTTCTCTTCTAAACCCATTTTCCCACTTGAAGTACTTATTTTTTTCATCCACAACTAGACCATACAGCTTTTTGGATACCTCAACATCAAGAAATACTTTTCAAAGACCATTTCAGAGCAAGTTACTTTCTTAATGTCACTCCTAAACCCAGTTCCAGCTTGAAGTACTTATCTTTTTCACCACAACTAGACCATACAGCTTTTTGGATAACTCAACAAAAAGAAATTCTTTTCAAAGACCATTTCAGAGCAAGTTACTTTCTTAATGTCCATCCTAACCCCATTTTGCAACTTGAAGTACTTATTTTTAATACACAACTTTACTTTAAAGCATTTTGTCTACCTCAACAATAAGAAATACTTTTCAAAGACCATTTCAGAGCAAGTTACGTTCTTAATGTCCCTTCTCACCCATTTTGCAACTTGAAGTACTCATCTTTATCACCCACATTCGCAATGAAAAAGAAATTAGTTTTTAATCAATTATATTTTTCCAAATAATATAAAAATTTTCCACTTCGGTTCAGATTTTTCTCAAAGGGATGAAAAAATTTAAAATAATGCTCCAAATATTCTCAACGAAGTGAAGAAAAGTTTATGATCTCTTCTAAATTTTACCAAAGAACACACTTCAATTCTAATTTCACCAGAGAAAATAAAAATCTTCCACTTAAGTTCTTTATTTCACAATGACATAAAGAAAATTAAAGTTCAATTCTAATTTTTCGATGGAAGATGGAAAAAGTAATACCATACTTGTGAATATTTTCCTGGAAAATAAAAAGTTCTAGTTCAATTTTACAGTGTACACAACTAAGTCAAGGAAGGTTCCAGTTCTCTTCTTAATTTTACCAAATAACGTAATTCAATTATAAATTTTAAAGAGAAAACAAAAATATTCATATTCATTAATTAATATAAAAATGAACTAAATAAATATAAAGTTCAATTATAATTTTTCGGAGGAAGAAAGAAAAAGAAATACCATACTTGTGAATATTTTCCCGGAAGATGAAAAGTTCTAGTTCAATTTACAATTTCCTCAACGAACTGAAGAAAAGTTTATGATCTCTACTGAATTTTACCAAAGAACATAATACATTTCTAATTTTTCCAGAGAAAATAAAAATCTTCCACTTAAGTTCTTTATTTCACATTGACATAACTAAATCTAAAGTTCAATTCAAATTTTGCGGAGGAAGATAGAAAAATTAAGACCATACTTGTTAATATTGTCAAGGAATGTCAAAAGTTCTAGTTCAATTTAAAAGTTTCTCAATTAACCGAAGAAAAGTTCAAGGTCTCTTCTGAATTTTACCACAGAACATACTACACTTCTAATTTTTAAAGAGGAAATTAAAATATTACACTTAAGTTATTTATTTCACAAAGAAATAAATAAAGCTAAAGTTCAATTCTAAATTTTTTTGTGGAATATAAGAAAAAGTAATACCATTCTTGTGAATATTTTAATGGAAGATGAAAAGTTCTTGTTCAATTTAAAATTTTCTTAAATTCAGTTCCGACTTTTCACATAGAGATGAAAAAAATTTAAAGTTCTGTTCCAAATTTTTCTCAATGAAGTGAAGAAAAATTCAAGTTCTCTACTGAATTTTACCAAAGAACACAATACACGTCTAATTTTTCCAGAGAAAATAATAATCTTCCACTTAAGTTCTTTATTTCACAATGACATAAAGAAATTTAAAGTTCAATTCAAAATTTTGCGGAGGAAGATATAAAAAGTAATACTATACTTGTGAATATTTTCCCGGAAATTAAAAAGTTCTAGTTCAATTTAAAATTTCCTCAACGAAGTGAAGAAAAGTTCAAGTTCTCTTCTGAATTTTAGTAAAGAACACAATTCAATTCTAATTTCGCCAGAGAAAATAAAAATCTTCCACTTAAGTTCTTTATTTCACAATGACATAAAGAAATTTAAAGTTCATTTCTAAATTTTTCGGTGGAAGATAAGAAAAAGTAATACCATTCTTGTGAATATTTTAATGGAAGATGAAAAGTTCTAGTTCAATTTTAAATTTTCCTTCAATGAGATGAAAATTTAAAGTTCTGTTCAAATAGAAGATATCAAGTTCTCTTCTAAATTTTACCAAAGAACACAATTCAATTCTAATTTCTCCAGAGAAAATAAAAATCTTCCATTTGAGTTCTTAATTTCACAAAGACATAAAGAAATTTAAAGTTCTATTCTAAATTTTTCGGTGGAAGATAGAAAAAGTAATACCATACTTGTGAATATTTTCACGGAAGATAAAAATTTCTAGTTCAATTTACAATTTCCTCAACGAAGTCAAGTAAAATTCAAGTTCTATTCTGAATTTTAGCAAAGAACAAAATTCAATTCTAATTTCACCAGAGAAAACAAAAATCTTCCACTTAAGTTCTTTATTTCACAAAGACATAAAGAAATTTAAAGTTCAATTCTAATTTTTCGATGGAAGATGGAAAAAGTAATACCATACTTGTGAATATTTTCACGGAAAATAAAAAGTTCTAGTTCAATTTAAAATTTCTTAAATTCAGTTCGATTTTCACATGAAGATGAAGAAAAAGTTCAAGTTTTCTTCTGAATTTTACCAAAGAACACACTTCAATTCTAATTTCTCCAGAGAAAATAAAAATCTTCCACTTCATTTCTTTATTTCAGAAAGACATAAGGAAATTCAAAGTTCAATTATAATTTTTCGGTGGACGATAGAAAAAGTAATATCAAGCTTTTGAATATTTTCATTGCCGATCAAAATTTCTATTTCAATTTACAGCTTTCGCTATGAAGCCAAGAAAAGTTCAAGTTCACTACTGAATTTTACTAAAGAACAAAATACAATTATAATGTCTCCAGAGGAAATAAAAATCTTCCACTTAATTTCTTTATTTCACAAAGACATAAAGAAATTTAAAGTTCATTTCTAAATTTTTCGGTGGAAGATAGGAAATAGTAATACCCTTCTTGTGAATATTTTAATGGAAGATGAAAAGTTCTAGTTCAATTTAAAATTTTCTTAAATTCAGTTAAGACTTTTCACATAGAGATGAAAAAAATTTAAAATAATGCTCCAAATTTTCTCAACGAAGTGAAGAAAAGATCAAGTTCTCTTCTGAATTTTACCAAAGAACACACTTCAATTCTAATTTCACCAGAGAAAATAAAAATCTTCCACTTAAGTTCTTTATTTCACAATGACATAAAGAAATTTAAAGTTCAATTCTAATTTTTCGGTGGAAGATAGAAAAAGTAATACCATACCTGTGAATATTTTCCCGGAAGATAAAAAATTCTAGTTCAATTTAAAATTTTTTCAATGAAGTCAAGGAAAGTTCAAGTTCTCTTCTGAATTTTACTCAATGAACAAAATTCAATTCTAATTTCACCAAAGAAAATAAAAATCTTCCACTTAAGTTCTTTATTTCACAATGACATAAAGAAATTTAAAGTTCAATTCTAAATTTATCCGTGGAAGATAGAAAAAGTAATACCATACTTGTGAATATTTTCACGGAAGATAAAAAGTTCTAGTTCAATTTTAACAGTTTTCTCAACGAAGTCAAGGAAAATTCAAGTTCTCTTCAGAATTTTACCAAAGAACACACTTCAATTCTAATTTCTCCAGAGAAAATATAAATCTTCAACTACAGTTCTTTATTTCACAAAGACATGAAAAATTTTAAGTTCAATTCTAATTTTTCGGTGGAAGATAGAAAAAGTAATACCATACTTGTGAATATTTTCCCTGAAGATAAAAAGTTCTAGTTCAATTTTAAATTTTCTCAAAGAATTCAAGGAAAGTTCAAGTTCTCTTATGAATTTTAACATTTAACACAATTCAATTCTAATTTAACCAGAGAAAATAAAAATCTTACACTTCAGTTCATTATTTCAAAAAGACATAAAGAAATTTAAAGTTCAATTCTAAAATTTTCGGTGGAAGATAGAAAAAGTAATACCATACTTATTATTATTTTCATTTAAGATAAAAAAGTTCTAGTTCATTTTTAAAGTTTCTCAATTATGTCAAGGAAAGTTCAAGTTCTATTCTGAATTTTACCAAAGAACATGCTACATTTCTAATTTCTTCAGAGAAAACAAAAATCATACACGTCAGTTCTTTTTTTCACAAAGACATAAAGAAATTTAAAGTTCA